>NC_088406.1:18071788-18100279 GCF_034236695.1 Oncorhynchus nerka | reverse complement strand
TACCAAATGACTCCATGAGACAGTAGATTTGTTTAAGACTACCAAATGACTCCATGAGACAGTAGATTTGTTTAAGACTACCAAATGACTCCATGAGACAGTAGATGTGTTTAAGACTACCAAATGACTCCATGAGACAGTAGATGTGTTTAAGACTACCAAATGACTCCATGAGACAGTAGATTTGTTTAAGACTACCAAATGACTCCACGAGACAGTAGCCAGGGTAATGCAACACAAAGACAGAGAGAGGAGGAGAGGAGGATGAGGACGAAGATCGAGGAGGAGAGGTAAGAAAGTTGCTTATTGCACAACTCCACTGGTCTCTGGCTTTCTGTTGCCAGCTTCTCCCTATTCCTCTCTCTCTCGCTTTCTCTCTCTCTTCACACACACTCAGGACTGTGATCCAGGCAGGTCTCCGGTTCCACAGGAACCTGATCTGTCTTAAAAGAGTAAAAGCTGCAGCTAAATTGGTGACTAAAATGACTTGGAGCTTCCATAGGAGGGAGGGATTTATATATACAGTGTACAGTATATATAATGAGTAGACAAAACATTAGGAACATGCCAAGTGAAAGCTATGATCCCTTATTGATGTCACCTGTTAAACCCACTTCAAATCAATGTAGATGAAGGGGAGGAGACAAGTTAAAGAAGGATTTTTAAGCCTTGAGACAATTGAGACATGGATTGTGGATGTGTGCCGTTCAGAGGGTGAATGGGCAAGACAAAATTGAAGTGCCTTTGAAAGGGGTATAGTAATAGGTGCCAGGCACACCGGTTTGTGTCAAGAACTGCAATGCTGCTGGGTTTTTCATGCTCAACAGTTTCCGATGTGTATTAAGAATGGTCCACTAGCCAAAGGACATCCAGCCAACTTGACACAACTGTGGGAAGTATTGGAGTCAACATGGGTCAGCATCCCTGTGGAACGCTTTCAACACCTTGTAAAGTTCATGCCCCAACGAATTGAACCTGCTCTGATGGCAAAAGCGGGGGGGTGTAACTCAATATTAGGAAGGTGTTCTTAATGTTTTGTACATAGTATAGAGAGGGACAGAGATAGAGAAGGAGGCAGACGGACGGACGGACAGACGGGGAGACAGACGGGGAGAGAGACAAGACAGAGGGAAAGAGGTGACAGAGTAGAGTGGAATTATGGGAGAGAAAGACTGAGAGAGACAAGACAGAGGGAAAGAGGTGACAGAGTAGAGGGGAATTATGGGAGAGAAAGACTGAGAGAGACAGAGGGAAAGAGGTGACAGAGTAGAGTGGAATTATGGGAGAGAAAGACTGAGAGAGACAGAGGGAAAGAGGTGACAGAGTAGAGTGGAATTATGGGAGAGAAAGACTGAGAGAGACAGAGGGAAAGAGGTGACAGAGTAGAGTGGAATTATGGGAGAGAAAGACTGAGAGAGACAGAGGGAAAGAGGTGACAGAGTAGAGGGGAATTATGGGAGAGAAAGACTGAGAAAGACAAGACAGAGGGAAAGAGGTGACAGAGTAGAGTGGAATTATGGGAGAGAAAGACTGAGAGAGACAAGACAGAGGGAAAGAGGTGACAGAGTAGAGGGGAATTATGGGAGAGAAAGACTGAGAGAGACAGAGGGAAAGAGGTGACAGAGTAGAGGGGAATTATGGGAGAGAAAGACTGAGAGAGACAAGACAGAGGGAAAGAGGTGACAGAGTAGAGTGGAATTATGGGAGAGAAAGACTGAGAGAGACAGAGGGAAAGAGGTGACAGAGTAGAGGGGAATTATGGGAGAGAAAGACTGAGAGAGACAGAGGGAAAGAGGTGACAGAGTAGAGGGGAATTATGGGAGAGAAAGACTGAGAGAGACAAGACAGAGGGAAAGAGGTGACAGAGTAGAGGGGAATTATGGGAGAGAAAGACTGAGAGAGACAAGACAGAGGGAAAGAGGTGACAGAGTAGAGGGGCATTATGGGAGAGAAAGCCTGAGAGAGACTGTGTTCTGATGGCTCAGCTTGTACCAGCATAAACATAGCCAACCAGACAGTGGTCACATGCACACAATAATGTAATCATTGTGGATAGTCAGATTAATATAATAGTTTTTTTTAAACGTTTACATGCTTTGTATGAAGACATGTTCCCCTAGTATGTTCCCCTAGTATGTTCCCCTAGTATGTTCCCCTAGTAGTCCCCCTAGTATGTTCCCCTAGTATGTTCCCATCGTATGTTCCCCTAGTATGTTCCCCTAGTAGTCCCCCTAGTATGTTCCCCTAGTATGTTCCCCTAGTATGTTCCCCTAGTAGTCCCCCTAGTATGTTCCCCTAGTATGTTCCCCTAGTAGTCCCCCTAGTAGTCCCCCTAGTATGTTCCCCTAGTATGTTCCCCTAGTATGTTCCCCTAGTATGTTCCCCTAGTATGTTCCCCTAGTAGTCCCCCTAGTATGTTCCCCTAGTAGTCCCCCTAGTATGTTCCCCTAGTATGTTCCCCTAGTATGTTCCCTAGTATGTTCCCCTAGTAGTCCCCTAGTATGTTCCCCTAGTAGTCCTCCTAGTATGTTCCCTAGTAGTCCCCTAGTATGTTCCCTAGTATGTTCCCCTAGTATGTTCCCCTAGTAGTCCCCCTAGTATGTTCCCCTAGTAGTCCTCCTAGTATGTTCCCCTAGTAGTCCCCCTAGTATGTTCCCCTAGTATGTTCCCCTAGTATGTTCCCCTAGTAGTCCCCCTAGTATGTTCCCCTAGTATGTTCCCCTAGTAGTCCCCCTAGTATGTTCCCCTAGTATGTTCCCATAGTAGTCCCCCTAGTATGTTCCCCTAGTAGTCCCCCTAGTATGTTCCCCTAGTAGTCCCCCTAGTATGTTCCCCTAGTAGTCCCCCTAGTATGTTCCCCTAGTAGTCCCCCTAGTATGTTCCCCTAGTAGTCCCCCTAGTATGTTCCCCTAGTATGTTCCCCTAGTATGTTCCCCTAGTATGTGCCACTAGTATGTTCCCCGAGCATGTTCCCCTAGTATGTTCCCCTAGTATGTTCCCCTAGTATGTTCCCCTAGTAGTCCCCCTAGTATGTTCCCCTAGTAGTCCCCCTAGTATGTTCCCCTAGTATGTTCCCCTAGTATGTTCCCCTAGTATGTTCCCCTAGTAGTCCCCCTAGTATGTTCCCCTAGTAGTCCCCCTAGTATGTTCCCCTAGTATGTTCCCCTAGTAGTCCCCCTAGTATGTTCCCCTAGTATGTTCCCCTAGTATGTTCCCCTAGTAGTCCTGTTTACATGGACACATCTGAGATCAGGAGACCTGATGTCACTCTGATGAATGCAGAACATCTCCTATCTATATAAACATTCTTCCACAGTGACTGAGTTCGGACATATGACGTTTGTATAAAAAAACTATTCTAAGATGCTTTGAGTTTATCCAAATTCCTCCGCTACCCAGAGCTGGCGAATACGCAAATCAAATACACTGCTGGATTAATGTCAATTAATTAATGTCAATTAATGTCTTAATCATTTGAAAGATTTCTCAGAAAACCAGGTGTTTTAATCGGCTTATGCTTACTTCGATTATGACCTGACGCCAATTAAGATAAGCAGAGTGTTTACATGAGTAATGCCATACTCAGCCTACTGCCAGAATCAGTTTATTAGCAAATGATTAGTTATTAATGTGTAAATGCACTCTGAGTGAAGTAGTGGGATTCCATCTCTGCTCTGTTTGACTCTATGCAGGTGCATCAGGTCACCAAATATATGTAGTTCTGTCTTTCAGCTGTTCTTGTCTATTGATGTTGTGTATTATGTCATGTTTTGTGTGGACCCCAGGAAGAGTAGCTGCTGCTTTTACAACACCTAATGGGGATCCTAATAAAATACCCCCCCCCCCAAAAAAAAATACCTTTAGAGCTCTTCCAGTCTCTCCCCACACGCTGACTACCACATTACACACACACACGCACGCACCCACACACACATACGCACATAGACACACACAAATGTACACACACACACACATACAATGACACAACCGCTGTGTAAAACCAAAGACTTTTCTCATCAGACACATGTAATACCAGCATTAGACAAGGCCAGAATAGTGTCCAGGGCTGGTGTCCCTCTGATCCAGGCCTGCTAATAGAGACACGGAGGCTCCTGCTCTGAGGATTAGCATGAGAAAGGCCTTCTCTGTTCCTAGAGAGAAAGACAAGATGCAGCTCTGCAAGACAATAACACAAACACACACACAAACACTCACGTGCACGTGCACACACAAACGTCTGAAGGGATGTTTCAGTGAAGTCGGCTGCGAAATTGGTAAGCAAATCAGGCAACATACTGGTGTCCCAAATACCCCCCCCCCCCCCCCCACTCCTCGCTCTCTCTGTCTCTCTCTCTCAATTCAATTAAAGGGCTTTATTGGCATGGAAAACACGTTTACATTGCCAAACCAATCTCTCTCCCTTCCTCTCTCGCTCTCTCGATTCCTCTCTCCCTTCCTCTCTCCCTCTCTCTCTCTTCCTCTCTCCCTTCCTCTCTCCCTCCCTCTCTCCCTCTCTCTCTTCCTCTCTCCCTCTCTGGTCCATCCCCTAGTCCCTATAGTTAATATAGTATATATATTGCTTATACGGATCCAAAAGTTTGAATCAACATGCAGTGCCCTATGGGATTGTTTCTGGACAGGGTCACCAGAGACAGGATGTGGACTAAAGTCCGGACATTTTCCAACGATCACGTTTAAGACCCATGTTCCTTCTTTCTGCCTGTACCCTGATAACTTCCTGTGAACACCGGCCCCTGAGCGCTCTGGGAAACGAGGCATAGCCCGGCCTGGAGCTCATTCACAGTTCACCTGGAGGACACACACACAGATGAGGACAGATTGAGAGAGAGAGAGAGAGAGAGAGAGAGAGAGAGAGAGAGGGCAGAGAGAGAGAGAGAGAGAGAGAGAGAGGGCAGAGAGAGAGAGAGAGAGAGAGAGAGAGAGAGAGAGAGAGAGAGAGAGAGAGGCAGCAGGCAGGCAGAGGGCTGATTTTATAGGAGTGCTTCTGGAAGCATCAAATGTTCCCTGGGCTGTAAAGAGGAAAATTCTCCCACAAAGACTTTTACACGATACTGCTGAAGACCAGGGTAGAAAGGAGACAGGCTCATACTACCCTTGCACGGCGCATACACACACACTCACGCGCATGTATTCTCACACATACACACACACACTTTCAGATGAAATATCATTTAATTGATGTCTGAAAATGGAGAGAAGCAGAAGCAGAGAATTGATGCTGAATTGAATGAGGTTCCAGTTACACCAGCTGTCCTACCTGTTCTCCTCTCCACTCATCTCTCCCTCCCTCTCTCCCTCTATCGGCCTGGGGGACAGGGGTGTCACTCTGTCCTTTCCCTCTCTCTCTCTCTCTCTCTCTCTCTCTCTCTCTCTCTCTCTCTCTCTCTCCCCTGGGGACAGGTGTGGTGTGTGTTGGCCTCGCAGCGACCTCCTATCCTCTTTCAGGTAACCATAACCCCCTCCTCCCCTTCTCAGCCCTCCAGCCCCCCCCCCCCTCCCCTGTCTCCCACCTGCTCCTGTCCCTGCCCCACCTGTCTCTCAGGTGTCCCCCGAGGGGGAAGGAAGGCAGGAGAGAGAAGATTTGGGGACAGAAGAGGGAGAGAGAGCGGGGAGGGAGGAGATGGGGAAAGAGGGAGAGGGAGGAGATGGGGACAGAGGGAGAGGGAGGGAGTGGGGACAGAGGGAGAGGGAGGGAGTGGGGACAGAGGGAGAGGGAGGGAGTGGGGACAGAGGGAGAGGGAGGGAGTGGTGACAGAGGGAGAGGGAGGGAGTGGGGACAGAGGGGGAGGGAGGAGATGGGGACAGAGGGAGAGGGAGGGAGTGGGGACAGAGGGAGAGGGAGGGAGTGGGGACAGAGGGAGAGGGAGGGAGTGGGGACAGAGGGAGAGTTAGGGGGTTCTAGGGACATGTGATAAGGCACAGCTCTCCGCTGCCTTTGTTCTCCTCGTCTACAGACTAACAGGCAGGACAATACCCCTGGATATGGCCCCTTCTCTTTAACTCTTTATACCTCTTATTCTTTACAGACGGGGGAATCAGAGAAAGACACAGAGAGAAAGAGAGCGAGAGAGAGAATGCCAGAACCAGAAGACATTACGTCATCTGCCCTACCTGTCTGTGTCTGCAAGTTCCTGTGTCTGTCCCTGTGCATGTCCCCATCTTTCTCTGTGTCTTTACCTGTCCCTGTCCCCAGCTGTCCCTGTGTCTGTCCCTGTCTGCCTCTGTACATGTCCCTGTACCTGTCTCCAGCTGTCCCTGTGTGTTCAACTGTCTGTTCCTGTCTCTGTGTCTGTCCCTATTCCCAGCTGTCCCTGTGTGTTCAACTGTCTGTTCCTGTCTCTGTGTCTGTCCCTATTCCCAGCTGTCCCTGTGTGTTCAACTGTCTGTTCCTGTCTCTGTGTCTGTCCCTATTCCCAGCTGTCCCTATGTGTTCACCTGTCTGTTCCTGTCTCTGTGTCTGTCCCTGACCCCAGCTGTCCCTGTGTGTTCACCTGTCTGTCCCTGTGTGTTCACCTGTCTGTCCCTGACCCCAGCTGTCCCTGTGTGTTTACCTGTCTGTCCCTGACCCCAGCTCTCCCTGTGTGTTCACCTGTCTGTCCCTGACCCCAGCTGTCCCTGTGTGTTCGCTTGTCTGTCCCTGACCCCAGCTGTCCCTGTGTGTTCGCTTGTCTGTCCCTGACCCCAGCTCTCCCTGTGTGTTTACCTGTCTGTCCCTGACCCCAGCTGTCCCTGTGTGTTCACCTGTCTGTCCCTGACCCCAGCTGTCCCTGTGTGTTCACCTGTCTGTCCCTGTGTGTTCACCTGTCTGTCCCTGACCCCAGCTGTCCCTGTATGTTTACCTGTCTGTCCCTGACCCCAGCTGTCCCTGTGTGTTCACCTGTCTGTCCCTGTGTGTTCACCTGTCTGTCCCTGACCCCAGCTGTCCCTGTGTGTTCACCTGTCTGTCCCTGTGTGTTCACCTGTCTGTCCCTGACCCCAGCTGTCCCTGTGTGTTCACCTGTCTGTCCCTGACCCCAGCTCTCCCTGTGTGTTCACCTGTCTGTCCCTGACCCCAGCTGTCCCTGTGTGTTCACCTGTCTGTCCCTGTGTGTTCACCTGTCTGTCCCTGACCCCAGCTGTCCCTGTGTGTTCACCTGTCTGTCCCTGTGTGTTCACCTGTCTGTCCCTGACCTCAGCTCTCCCTGTGTGTTCACCTGTCTGTCCCTGTGTGTTCACCTGTCTGTCCCTGACCCCAGCTCTCCCTGTGCGTTCACCTGTCTGTTCCTGTCCCTGTGTGTTCACCTGTCTGTTCCTATCCCTGTGTGTTCACCTGTCTGTTCCTGTCCCTGTGTGTTCACCTGTCTGTTCCTCTCCCTGTGTGTTTACCTGTCTGTCCCTGACGCCAGCTGTCCCTGTGTGTTTACCTGTCTGTCCCTGACCCCAGCTCTCCCTGTGTGTTCACCTGTCTGTCCCTGACCCCAGCTCTCCCTGTGTGTTCACCTGTCTGTCCCTGTGTGTTCAACTGTCTGTCCCTGACCCCAGCTGTCCCTGTGTGTTTACCTGTCTGTCCCTGGCCCCAGCTGTCCCTGTGTGTTCACCTGTCTGTCCCCGTGTGTTCACCTGTCTGTCCCTGTGTGTTCACCTGTCTGTCCCTGTGTGTTCACCTGTCTGTCCCTGTGTGTTCACCTGTCTGTCCCTGTGTGTTCACCTGTCTATCCCTGACCCCAGCTGTCCCTGTGTGTTCACCTGTCTGTCCCTGACCCCAGCTGTCCCTGTGTGTTCACCTGTCTGTCCCTGACCCCAGCTGTCCCTGTGTGTTCACCTGTCTGGCCCTGTGTGTTCACCTGTCTGTCCCTGTGTGTTCACCTGTCTGTCCCTGACCCCAGCTCTCCCTGTGTGTTCACCTGTCTGTCCCTGACCCCAGCTGTCCCTGTGTGTTCACCTGTCTGTCCCTGTGTGTTCACCTGTCTGTCCCTGACCCCAGCTGTCCCTGTGTGTTCACCTGTCTGTCCCTGACCTCAGCTCTCCCTGTGTGTTCACCTGTCTGTTCCTGTCCCTGTGTGTTCACCTGTCTGTCCCTGACCCCAGCTGTCCCTGTGTGTTCGCTTGTCTGTCCCTGACACCAGCTCTCCCTGTGTTTTCACCTGTCTGTCCCTAACCCCAGCTGTCCCTGTGTGTTCACCTGTCTGTCCCTGACCCCAGCTCTCCCTGTGTGTTCACCTGTCTGTCCCTGACCCCAGCTGTCCCTGTGTGTTCACCTGTCTGTCCCTGACCCCAGCTCTCCCTGTGTGTTCACCTGTCTGTCCCTGACCCCAGCTGTCCCTGTGTGTTTACCTGTCTGTCCCTGACCCCAGCTGTCCCTGTGTGTTCACCTGTCTGTCCCTGACCCCAGCTGTCCCTGTGTGTTCGCTTGTCTGTCCCTGACCCCAGCTCTCCCTGTGTGTTCACCTGTCTGTTCCTGTCCCTGTGTGTTCACCTGTCTGTCCCTGACCCCAGCTGTCCCTGTGTGTTCGCTTGTCTGTCCCTGACACCAGCTCTCCCTGTGTGTTCACCTGTCTGTCCCTGACCCCAGCTCTCCCTGTGTGTTCACCTGTCTGTCCCTGACCCCAGCTGTCCCTGTGTGTTCACCTGTCTGTCCCTGACCCCCAGCTGTCCCTGTGTGTTCACCTGTCTGTCCCTGACCCCAGCTGTCCCTGTGTGTTCACCTGTCTGTCCCTGACCCCAGCTGTCCCTGTGTGTTCGCTTGTCTGTCCCTGTGTGTTCACCTGTCTGTCCCTGACCCCAGCTGTCCCTGTGTGTTCACCTGTCTGTCCCTGACCCCAGCTGTCCCTGTGTGTTCACCTGTCTGTCCCTGTGTGTTCACCTGTCTGTCCCTGACCCCAGCTGTCCCTGTGTGTTCACCTGTCTGTCCCTGTGTGTTCACCTGTCTGTCCCTGACCCCAGCTGTCCCTGTGTGTTCACCTGTCTGTCCCTGACCCCAGCTCTCCCTGTGTGTTCACCTGTCTGTCCCTGACCCCAGCTGTCCCTGTGTGTTAACCTGTCTGTCCCTGTGTGTTCACCTGTCTGTCCCTGACCCCAGCTGTCCCTGTGTGTTCACCTGTCTGTCCCTGTGTGTTCACCTGTCTGTCCCTGACCCCAGCTCTCCCTGTGTGTTCACCTGTCTGTCCCTGTGTGTTCACCTGTCTGTCCCTGACCCCAGCTCTCCCTGTGCGTTCACCTGTCTGTTCCTGTCCCTGTGTGTTCACCTGTCTGTTCCTATCCCTGTGTGTTCACCTGTCTGTTCCTGTCCCTGTGTGTTCACCTGTCTGTTCCTCTCCCTGTGTGTTTACCTGTCTGTCCCTGACGCCAGCTGTCCCTGTGTGTTTACCTGTCTGTCCCTGACCCCAGCTCTCCCTGTGTGTTCACCTGTCTGTCCCTGACCCCAGCTCTCCCTGTGTGTTCACCTGTCTGTCCCTGTGTGTTCACCTGTCTGTCCCTGACCCCAGCTGTCCCTGTGTGTTTACCTGTCTGTCCCTGACCCCAGCTGTCCCTGTGTGTTCACCTGTCTGTCCCCGTGTGTTCACCTGTCTGTCCCTGTGTGTTCACCTGTCTGTCCCTGTGTGTTCACCTGTCTGTCCCTGTGTGTTCACCTGTCTGTCCCTGTGTGTTCACCTGTCTATCCCTGACCCCAGCTGTCCCTGTGTGTTCACCTGTCTGTCCCTGACCCCAGCTGTCCCTGTGTGTTCACCTGTCTGTCCCTGACCCCAGCTGTCCCTGTGTGTTCACCTGTCTGGCCCTGTGTGTTCACCTGTCTGTCCCTGTGTGTTCACCTGTCTGTCCCTGACCCCAGCTCTCCCTGTGTGTTCACCTGTCTGTCCCTGACCCCAGCTGTCCCTGTGTTTTCACCTGTCTGTCCCTGACCCCAGCTGTCCCTGTGTGTTCACCTGTCTGTCCCTGACCCCAGCTCTCCCTGTGTGTTCACCTGTCTGTCCCTGACCCCAGCTGTCCCTGTGTGTTCACCTGTCTGTCCCTGACCCCAGCTCTCCCTGTGTGTTCACCTGTCTGTCCCTGACCCCAGCTGTCCCTGTGTGTTTACCTGTCTGTCCCTGACCCCAGCTGTCCCTGTGTGTTCACCTGTCTGTCCCTGACCCCAGCTGTCCCTGTGTGTTCGCTTGTCTGTCCCTGACCCCAGCTCTCCCTGTGTGTTCACCTGTCTGTTCCTGTCCCTGTGTGTTCACCTGTCTGTCCCTGACCCCAGCTGTCCCTGTGTGTTCGCTTGTCTGTCCCTGACACCAGCTCTCCCTGTGTGTTCACCTGTCTGTCCCTGACCCCAGCTCTCCCTGTGTGTTCACCTGTCTGTCCCTGACCCCAGCTGTCCCTGTGTGTTCACCTGTCTGTCCCTGACCCCCAGCTGTCCCTGTGTGTTCACCTGTCTGTCCCTGACCCCAGCTGTCCCTGTGTGTTCACCTGTCTGTCCCTGACCCCAGCTGTCCCTGTGTGTTCGCTTGTCTGTCCCTGTGTGTTCACCTGTCTGTCCCTGACCCCAGCTGTCCCTGTGTGTTCACCTGTCTGTCCCTGACCCCAGCTGTCCCTGTCTGTTCGCTTGTCTGTCCCTGTGTGTTCACCTGTCTGTCCCTGACCCCAGCTGTCCCTGTGTGTTCACCTGTCTGTCCCTGACCCCAGCTGTCCCTGTGTGTTCACCTGTCTGTCCCTGACCCCAGCTGTCCCTGTGTGTTCACCTGTCTGTCCCTGACCCCAGCTGTCCCTGTGTGTTCACCTGTCTGTCCCTGACCCCAGCTGTCCCTGTGTGTTCGCTTGTCTGTCCCTGACCCCAGCTGTCCCTGTGTGTTCACCTGTCTGTCCCTGTGTGTTCACCTGTCTGTCCCTGACCCCAGCTGTCCCTGTGTGTTTACCTGTCTGTCCCTGACCCCAGGTGTCCCTGTGTGTTCACCTGTCTGTCCCTGACCCCAGCTGTCCCTGTGTGTTCACTTGTCTGTCCCTGTGTGTTCACCTGTCTGTCCCTGACCCCAGCTGTCCCTGTGTGTTCACCTGTCTGTCCCTGACCCCAGCTGTCCCTGTGTGTTCGCTTGTCTGTCCCTGTGTGTTCACCTGTCTGTCCCTGACCCCAGCTGTCCCTGTGTGTTCACCTGTCTGTCCCTGACCCCAGCTCTCCCTGTGTGTTCACCTGTCTGTCCCTGTGTGTTCACCTGTCTGTCCCTGTGTGTTCACCTGTCTGTCCCTGACCCCAGCTGTCCCTGTGTGTTCACCTGTCTGTCCCTGACCCCAGCTGTCCCTGTGTGTTCACCTGTCTGTCCCTGACCCCAGCTGTCCCTGTGTGTTCACCTGTCTGTCCCTGACCCCAGCTGTCCCTGTGTGTTCACCTGTCTGTCCCTGACCCCAGCTGTCCCTGTGACCCTTGTCTGTCCCTGTGTGTTCACCTGTCTGTCCCTGACCCCAGCTGTCCCTGTGTGTTCACCTGTCTGTCCCTGACCCCAGCTGTCCCTGTGTGTTCGCTTGTCTGTCCCTGTGTGTTCACCTGTCTGTCCCTGACCCCAGCTGTCCCTGTGTGTTCACCTGTCTATCCCTGACCCCAGCTCTCCCTGTGTGTTCACCTGTCTGTCCCTGACCCCAGCTGTCCCTGTGTGTTTACCTGTCTGTCCCTGACCCCAGCTGTCCCTGTGTGTTCACCTGTCTGTCCCTGACCCCAGCTGTCCCTGTGTGTTCGCTTGTCTGTCCCTGTGTGTTCACCTGTCTGTCCCTGACCCCAGCTGTCCCTGTGTGTTCACCTGTCTGTCCCTGACCCCAGCTGTCCCTGTGTGTTCTGTCCTTGTCTGTCCCTGTGTGTTCACCTGTCTGTCCCTGTGTGTTCACCTGTCTGTCCCTGTGTGTTCACCTGTCTGTCCCTGTGTGTTCACCTGTCTGTCCCTGTGTGTTCACCTGTCTATCCCTGACCCCAGCTGTCCCTGTGTGTTCACCTGTCTGTCCCTGACCCCAGCTGTCCCTGTGTGTTCACCTGTCTGTCCCTGACCCCAGCTGTCCCTGTGTGTTCACCTGTCTGTCCCTGACCCCAGCTGTCCCTGTGTGTTCACCTGTCTGTCCCTGACCCCAGCTGTCCCTGTGTGTTCACCTGTCTGTCCCTGACCCCAGCTGTCCCTGTGTGTTCACCTGTCTGTCCCTGACCCCAGCTGTCCCTGTGTGTTCACCTGTCTGTCCCTGACCCTGTGTGTTCACCTGTCTGTTCCTGTCCCTGTGTGTTCACCTGTCTGTCCCTGACCCCAGCTGTCCCTGTCTGTTCGCTTGTCTGTCCCTGTGTGTTCACCTGTCTGTCCCTGACCCCAGCTGTCCCTGTGTGTTCACCTGTCTGTCCCTGACCCCAGTCCCTGTCCCTGTGACCCCAGCTTCCCTGTGTGTTCGCTTGTCTGTCCCTGACCCCAGCTGTCCCTGTGTGTTCACCTGTCTGTCCCTGACCCCAGCTGTCCCTGTGTGTTCACCTGTCTGTCCCTGACCCCAGCTGTCCCTGTGTGTTCACCTGTCTGTCCCTGACCCCAGCTGTCCCTGTGTGTTCACCTGTCTGTCCCTGACCCCAGCTGTCCCTGTGTGTTCACCTGTCTGTCCCTGACCCCAGCTGTCCCTGTGTGTTCACCTGTCTGTCCCTGACCCCAGCTGTCCCTGTGTGTTCGCTTGTCTGTCCCTGTGTGTTCAACTGTCTGTCCCTGACCCCAGCTGTCCCTGTGTGTTCACCTGTCCCTGTCCCTGTGTGTTCACCTGTCTGTCCCTGTGTGTTCACCTGTCTGTCCCTGTGTGTTCACCTGTCTGTCCCTGACCCCAGCTGTCCCTGTGTGTTCACCTGTCTGTCCCTGACCCCAGCTGTCCCTGTGTGTTCACCTGTCTGTCCCTGACCCCAGCTGTCCCTGTGTGTTCACCTGTCTGTCTGACCCCAGCTGTCCCTGTGTGTTCACCTGTCTGTCCCTGACCCCAGCTGTCCCTGTGTGTTCACCTGTCTGTCCCTGACCCCAGCTGTCCCCTGTGTGTTCACCTGTCTGTCCCTGACCCCAGCTGTCCCTGTGTGTTCACCTGTCTGTCCCTGACCCCAGCTGTCCCTGTGTGTTCGCTTGTCTGTCCCTGTGTGTTCACCTGTCTGTCCCTGACCCCAGCTGTCCCTGTGTGTTCACCTGTCTGTCCCTGACCCCAGCTGTCCCTGTGTGTTCACCTGTGTGTCCCTGACCCCAGCTCTCCCTGTGTGTTCACCTGTCTGTCCCTGACCCCAGCTGTCCCTGTGTGTTTACCTGTCTGTCCCTGACCCCAGCTGTCCCTGTGTGTTCACCTGTCTGTCCCTGACCCCAGCTGTCCCTGTGTGTTCGCTTGTCTGTCCCTGACCTGTCTGTCCCCAGCTGTCCCTGTGTGTTCACCTGTCTGTCCCTGTTCACCTGTCTGTCCCTGTGTGTTCACCTGTCTGTCCCTGACCCCAGCTGTCCCTGTGTGTTCACCTGTCTGTCCCTGACCCCAGCTGTCCCTGTGTGTTCACCTGTCTGTCCCTGACCCCAGCTGTCCCTGTGTGTTCACCTGTCTGTCCCTGACCCCAGCTGTCCCTGTGTGTTCACCTGTCTGTCCCTGACCCCAGCTGTCCCTGTGTGTTCACCTGTCTGTCCCTGACCCCAGCTGTCCCTGTGTGTTCACCTGTCTGTCCCTGACCCCAGCTGTCCCTGTGTGTTCACCTGTCTGTCCCTGACCCCAGCTGTCCCTGTGTGTTCACCTGTCTGTCCCTGACCCCAGCTGTCCCTGTGTGTTCACCTGTCTGTCCCTGACCCCAGCTGTCCCTGTGTGCTCTCCCTGTGTGTTCACCTGTCTGTCCCTGACCCCAGCTGTCCCTGTGTGTTTACCTGTCTGTCCCTGACCCCAGCTGTCCCTGTGTGTTCACCTGTCTGTCCCTGACCCCAGCTGTCCCTGTGTGTTCACCTGTCTGTCCCTGACCCCAGCTCTCCCTGTGTGTTCACCTGTCTGTTCCTGTCCCTGTGTGTTCACCTGTCTGTCCCTGACCCCAGCTGTCCCTGTGTGTTCACCTGTCTGTCCCTGACCCCAGCTCTCCCTGTGTGTTCACCTGTCTGTCCCTGACCCCAGCTCTCCCTGTGTGTTCACCTGTCTGTCCCTGACCCCAGCTGTCCCTGTGTGTTCACCTGTCTGTCCCTGACCCCAGCTGTCCCTGTGTGTTCACCTGTCTGTCCCTGACCCCAGCTGTCCCTGTGTGTTCACCTGTCTGTCCCTGACCCCAGCTGTCCCTGTGTGTTCGCTTGTCTGTCCCTGTGTGTTCACCTGTCTGTCCCTGACCCCAGCTGTCCCTGTGTGTTCACCTGTCTGTCCCTGACCCCAGCTGTCCCTGTGTGTTCGCTTGTCTGTCCCTGTGTGTTGACCCCAGCTGTCCCTGTCTGTCCCTGACCCCAGCTGTCCCTGTGTGTTCACCTGTCTGTCCCTGACCCCAGCTGTCCCTGTGTGTTCACCTGTCTGTCCCTGACCCCAGCTGTCCCTGTGTGTTCACCTGTCTGTCCCTGACCCCAGCTGTCCCTGTGTGTTCACCTGTCTGTCCCTGACCCCAGCTGTCCCTGTGTGTTCGCTTGTCTGTCCCTGTGTGTTCACCTGTCTGTCCCTGACCCCAGCTGTCCCTGTGTGTTCACCTGTCTGTCCCTGACCCCAGCTGTCCCTGTGTGTTCACCTGTGTGTCTGTCCCTGTGTGTTCACCTGTCTGTCCCTGTGTGTTCACCTGTCTGTCCCTGTGTGTTCACCTGTCTGTCCCTGTGTGTTCACCTGTCTGTCCCTGACCCCAGCTGTCCCTGTGTGTTCACCTGTCTGTCCCTGACCCCAGCTGTCCCTGTGTGTTCACCTGTCTGTCCCTGACCCCAGCTGTCCCTGTGTGTTCTCCTGTCTGTCCCTGTGTGTTCACCTGTCTGTCCCTGACCCCAGCTGTCCCTGTGTGTTCACCTGTCTGTCCCTGACCCCAGCTCTGTCCCTGTGTGTTCACCTGTCTGTCCCTGACCCCAGCTGTCCCTGTGTTTTCACCTGTCTGTCCCTGACCCCAGCTGTCCCTGTGTGTTCACCTGTCTGTCCCTGACCCCAGCTGTCCCTGTGTGTTCACCTGTCTGTCCCTGACCCCAGCTGTCCCTGTGTGTTCACCTGTCTGTCCCTGACCCCAGCTCTGTCCCTGTGTGTTCACCTGTCTGTCCCTGACCCCAGCTGTCCCTGTGTGTTTACCTGTCTGTCCCTGACCCCAGCTGTCCCTGTGTGTTCACCTGTCTGTCCCTGACCCCAGCTGTCCCTGTGTGTTCACCTGTCTGTCCCTGACCCCAGCTCTCCCTGTGTGTTCACCTGTCTGTTCCTGTCCCTGTGTGTTCACCTGTCTGTCCCTGACCCCAGCTGTCCCTGTGTGTTCACTTGTCTGTCCCTGACCCCAGCTGTCCCTGTCTGTCCCTGACCCCAGCTGTCCCTGTGTGTTCACCTGTCTGTCCCTGACCCCAGCTGTCCCTGTGTGTTCGCTTGTCTGTCCCTGTGTGTTCACCTGTCTGTCCCTGACCCCAGCTGTCCCTGTGTGTTCACCTGTCTGTCCCTGACCCCAGCTGTCCCTGTGTGTTCACCTGTCTGTCCCTGACCCCAGCTGTCCCTGTGTGTTCACCTGTCTGTCCCTGACCCCAGCTGTCCCTGTGTGTTCACCTGTCTGTCCCTGACCCCAGCTGTCCCTGTGTGTTCACCTGTCTGTCCCTGACCCCAGCTGTCCCTGTGTGTTCACCTGTCTGTCCCTGACCCCAGCTGTCCCTGTGTGTTCACCTGTCTGTCCCTGACCCCAGCTGTCCCTGTGTGTTCACCTGTCTGTCCCACCCCAGTCTGTCCCTGTGTGTTCACCTGTCTGTCCCTGTGTGTTCACCTGTCTGTCCCTGTGTGTTCACCTGTCTGTCCCTGTCTGTCTATCCCTGACCCCAGCTGTCCCTGTGTGTTCACCTGTCTGTCCCTGACCCCAGCTGTCCCTGTGTGTTCACCTGTCTGTCCCTGACCCCAGCTGTCCCTGTGTGTTCTCCTGTCTGGCCCTGTGTGTTCACCTGTCTGTCCCTGTGTGTTCACCTGTCTGTCCCTGACCCCAGCTCTCCCTGTGTGTTCACCTGTCTGTCCCTGACCCCAGCTGTCCCTGTGTTTTCACCTGTCTGTCCCTGACCCCAGCTGTCCCTGTGTGTTCACCTGTCTGTCCCTGACCCCAGCTCTCCCTGTGTGTTCACCTGTCTGTCCCTGACCCCAGCTGTCCCTGTGTGTTCACCTGTCTGTCCCTGACCCCAGCTCTCCCTGTGTGTTCACCTGTCTGTCCCTGACCCCAGCTGTCCCTGTGTGTTTACCTGTCTGTCCCTGACCCCAGCTGTCCCTGTGTGTTCACCTGTCTGTCCCTGACCCCAGCTGTCCCTGTGTGTTCGCTTGTCTGTCCCTGACCCCAGCTCTCCCTGTGTGTTCACCTGTCTGTTCCTGTCCCTGTGTGTTCACCTGTCTGTCCCTGACCCCAGCTGTCCCTGTGTGTTCGCTTGTCTGTCCCTGACACCAGCTCTCCCTGTGTGTTCACCTGTCTGTCCCTGACCCCAGCTCTCCCTGTGTGTTCACCTGTCTGTCCCTGACCCCAGCTGTCCCTGTGTGTTCACCTGTCTGTCCCTGACCCCCAGCTGTCCCTGTGTGTTCACCTGTCTGTCCCTGACCCCAGCTGTCCCTGTGTGTTCACCTGTCTGTCCCTGACCCCAGCTGTCCCTGTGTGTTCGCTTGTCTGTCCCTGTGTGTTCACCTGTCTGTCCCTGACCCCAGCTGTCCCTGTGTGTTCACCTGTCTGTCCCTGACCCCAGCTGTCCCTGTCTGTTCGCTTGTCTGTCCCTGTGTGTTCACCTGTCTGTCCCTGACCCCAGCTGTCCCTGTGTGTTCGCTTGTCTGTCCCTGTGTGTTCACCTGTCTGTCCCTGACCCCAGCTGTCCCTGTGTGTTCACCTGTGTGTCCCTGACCCCAGCTCTCCCTGTGTGTTCACCTGTCTGTCCCTGTGTGTTCACCTGTCTGTCCCTGTGTGTTCACCTGTCTGTCCCTGACCCCAGCCTTCCCTGTGTGTTCACCTGTCTGTCCCTGACCCCAGCTGTCCCTGTGTGTTCACCTGTCTGTCCCTGACCCCAGCTGTCCCTGTGTGTTCACCTGTCTGTCCCTGACCCCAGCTGTCCCTGTGTGTTCACCTGTCTGTCCCTGACCCCAGCTGTCCCTGTGTGTTCACCTGTCTGTCCCTGACCCCAGCTGTCCCTGTGTGTTCGCTTGTCTGTCCCTGTGTGTTCACCTGTCTGTCCCTGACCCCAGCTGTCCCTGTGTGTTCACCTGTCTGTCCCTGACCCCAGCTGTCCCTGTGTGTTCGCTTGTCTGTCCCTGTGTGTTCACCTGTCTGTCCCTGACCCCAGCTGTCCCTGTGTGTTCACCTGTCTATCCCTGACCCCAGCTCTCCCTGTGTGTTCACCTGTCTGTCCCTGACCCCAGCTGTCCCTGTGTGTTTACCTGTCTGTCCCTGACCCCAGCTGTCCCTGTGTGTTCACCTGTCTGTCCCTGACCCCAGCTGTCCCTGTGTGTTCGCTTGTCTGTCCCTGTGTGTTCACCTGTCTGTCCCTGACCCCAGCTGTCCCTGTGTGTTCACCTGTCTGTCCCTGACCCCAGCTGTCCCTGTGTGTTCGCTTGTCTGTCCCTGTGTGTTCACCTGTCTGTCCCTGTGTGTTCACCTGTCTGTCCCTGTGTGTTCACCTGTCTGTCCCTGTGTGTTCACCTGTCTGTCCCTGTGTGTTCACCTGTCTATCCCTGACCCCAGCTGTCCCTGTGTGTTCACCTGTCTGTCCCTGACCCCAGCTGTCCCTGTGTGTTCACCTGTCTGTCCCTGACCCCAGCTGTCCCTGTGTGTTCTCCTGTCTGGCCCTGTGTGTTCACCTGTCTGTCCCTGTGTGTTCACCTGTCTGTCCCTGACCCCAGCTCTCCCTGTGTGTTCACCTGTCTGTCCCTGACCCCAGCTGTCCCTGTGTTTTCACCTGTCTGTCCCTGACCCCAGCTGTCCCTGTGTGTTCACCTGTCTGTCCCTGACCCCAGCTCTCCCTGTGTGTTCACCTGTCTGTCCCTGACCCCAGCTGTCCCTGTGTGTTCACCTGTCTGTCCCTGACCCCAGCTCTCCCTGTGTGTTCACCTGTCTGTCCCTGACCCCAGCTGTCCCTGTGTGTTTACCTGTCTGTCCCTGACACCAGCTGTCCCTGTGTGTTCACCTGTCTGTCCCTGACCCCAGCTGTCCCTGTGTGTTCGCTTGTCTGTCCCTGACCCCAGCTCTCCCTGTGTGTTCACCTGTCTGTTCCTGTCCCTGTGTGTTCACCTGTCTGTCCCTGACCCCAGCTGTCCCTGTCTGTTCGCTTGTCTGTCCCTGTGTGTTCACCTGTCTGTCCCTGACCCCAGCTGTCCCTGTGTGTTCACCTGTCTGTCCCTGACCCCAGCTGTCCCTGTGTGTTCACCTGTCTGTCCCTGACCCCAGCTGTCCCTGTGTGTTCACCTGTCTGTCCCTGACCCCAGCTGTCCCTGTGTGTTCACCTGTCTGTCCCTGACCCCAGCTGTCCCTGTGTGTTCGCTTGTCTGTCCCTGACCCCAGCTGTCCCTGTGTGTTCACCTGTCTGTCCCTGACCCCAGCTGTCCCTGTGTGTTCACCTGTCTGTCCCTGACCCCAGCTGTCCCTGTGTGTTCACCTGTCTGTCCCTGACCCCAGCTGTCCCTGTGTGTTTACCTGTCTGTCCCTGACCCCAGCTGTCCCTGTGTGTTCACCTGTCTGTCCCTGACCCCAGCTGTCCCTGTGTGTTCGCTTGTCTGTCCCTGTGTGTTCACCTGTCTGTCCCTGACCCCAGCTGTCCCTGTGTGTTCACCTGTCTGTCCCTGACCCCAGCTGTCCCTGTGTGTTCGCTTGTCTGTCCCTGTGTGTTCACCTTCTGTCCCTGACCCCAGCTGTCCCTGTGTGTTCACCTGTGTGTCCCTGACCCCAGCTCTCCCTGTGTGTTCACCTGTCTGTCCCTGTGTGTTCACCTGTCTGTCCCTGTGTGTTCACCTGTCTGTCCCTGACCCCAGCTGTCCCTGTGTGTTCACCTGTCTGTCCCTGACCCCAGCTGTCCCTGTGTGTTCACCTGTCTGTCCCTGACCCCAGCTGTCCCTGTGTGTTCACCTGTCTGTCCCTGACCCCAGCTGTCCCTGTGTGTTCACCTGTCTGTCCCTGACCCCAGCTGTCCCTGTGTGTTCGCTTGTCTGTCCCTGTGTGTTCACCTGTCTGTCCCTGACCCCAGCTGTCCCTGTGTGTTCACCTGTCTGTCCCTGACCCCAGCTGTCCCTGTGTGTTCGCTTGTCTGTCCCTGTGTGTTCACCTGTCTGTCCCTGACCCCAGCTGTCCCTGTGTGTTCACCTGTCTATCCCTGACCCCAGCTCTCCCTGTGTGTTCACCTGTCTGTCCCTGACCCCAGCTGTCCCTGTGTGTTTACCTGTCTGTCCCTGACCCCAGCTGTCCCTGTGTGTTCACCTGTCTGTCCCTGACCCCAGCTGTCCCTGTGTGTTCGCTTGTCTGTCCCTGTGTGTTCACCTGTGTGTCCCTGACCCCAGCTCTCCCTGTGTGTTCACCTGTCTGTCCCTGTGTGTTCACCTGTCTGTCCCTGTGTGTTCACCTGTCTGTCCCTGACCCCAGCTGTCCCTGTGTGTTCACCTGTCTGTCCCTGACCCCAGCTGTCCCTGTGTGTTCACCTGTCTGTCCCTGACCCCAGCTGTCCCTGTGTGTTCACCTGTCTGTCCCTGACCCCAGCTGTCCCTGTGTGTTCACCTGTCTGTCCCTGACCCCAGCTGTCCCTGTGTGTTCACCTGTCTGTCCCTGACCCCAGCTGTCCCTGTGTGTTCGCTTGTCTGTCCCTGTGTGTTCACCTGTCTGTCCCTGACCCCAGCTGTCCCTGTGTGTTCACCTGTCTGTCCCTGACCCCAGCTGTCCCTGTGTGTTCGCTTGTCTGTCCCTGTGTGTTCACCTGTCTGTACCTGACCCCAGCTGTCCCTGTGTGTTCACCTGTCTATCCCTGACCCCAGCTCTCCCTGTGTGTTCACCTGTCTGTCCCTGACCCCAGCTGTCCCTGTGTGTTTACCTGTCTGTCCCTGACCCCAGCTGTCCCTGTGTGTTCACCTGTCTGTCCCTGACCCCAGCTGTCCCTGTGTGTTCGCTTGTCTGTCCCTGTGTGTTCACCTGTCTGTCCCTGACCCCAGCTGTCCCTGTGTGTTCACCTGTCTGTCCCTGACCCCAGCTGTCCCTGTGTGTTCGCTTGTCTGTCCCTGTGTGTTCACCTGTCTGTCCCTGTGTGTTCACCTGTCTGTCCCTGTGTGTTCACCTGTCTGTCCCTGTGTGTTCACCTGTCTATCCCTGACCCCAGCTGTCCCTGTGTGTTCACCTGTCTGTCCCTGACCCCAGCTGTCCCTGTGTGTTCACCTGTCTGTCCCTGACCCCAGCTGTCCCTGTGTGTTCTCCTGTCTGGCCCTGTGTGTTCACCTGTCTGTCCCTGTGTGTTCACCTGTCTGTCCCTGACCCCAGCTCTCCCTGTGTGTTCACCTGTCTGTCCCTGACCCCAGCTGTCCCTGTGTTTTCACCTGTCTGTCCCTGACCCCAGCTGTCCCTGTGTGTTCACCTGTCTGTCCCTGACCCCAGCTCTCCCTGTGTGTTCACCTGTCTGTCCCTGACCCCAGCTGTCCCTGTGTGTGCACCTGTCTGTCCCTGACCCCAGCTCTCCCTGTGTGTTCACCTGTCTGTCCCTGACCCCAGCTGTCCCTGTGTGTTTACCTGTCTGTCCCTGACCCCAGCTGTCCCTGTGTGTTCACCTGTCTGTCCCTGACCCCAGCTGTCCCTGTGTGTTCGCTTGTCTGTCCCTGACCCCAGCTCTCCCTGTGTGTTCACCTGTCTGTTCCTGTCCCTGTGTGTTCACCTGTCTGTCCCTGACCCCAGCTGTCCCTGTGTGTTTACTTGTCTGTCCCTGACACCAGCTCTCCCTGTGTGTTCACCTGTCTGTCCCTGACCCCAGCTCTCCCTGTGTGTTCACCTGTCTGTCCCTGACCCCAGCTGTCCCTGTGTGTTCACCTGTCTGTCCCTGACCCCCAGCTGTCCCTGTGTGTTCACTTGTCTGTCCCTGACCCCAGCTGTCCCTGTGTGTTCACCTGTCTGTCCCTGACCCCAGCTGTCCCTGTGTGTTGCTTGTCTGTCCCTGTGTGTTCACCTGTCTGTCCCTGACCCCAGCTGTCCCTGTGTGTTCACCTGTCTGTCCCTGACCCCAGCTGTCCCTGTCTGTTCGCTTGTCTGTCCCTGTGTGTTCACCTGTCTGTCCCTGACCCCAGCTGTCCCTGTGTGTTCACCTGTCTGTCCCTGACCCCAGCTGTCCCTGTGTGTTCACCTGTCTGTCCCTGAACCCAGCTGTCCCTGTGTGTTCACCTGTCTGTCCCTGACCCCAGCTGTCCCTGTGTGTTCACCTGTCTGTCCCTGACCCCAGCTGTCCCTGTGTGTTCACCTGTCTGTCCCTGACCCCAGCTGTCCCTGTGTGTTCACCTGTCTGTCCCTGACCCCAGCTGTCCCTGTGTGTTCACCTGTCTGTCCCTGACCCCAGCTGTCCCTGTGTGTTTACCTGTCTGTCCCTGACCCCAGCTGTCCCTGTGTGTTCACCTGTCTGTCCCTGACCCCAGCTGTCCCTGTGTGTTCGCTTGTCTGTCCCTGTGTGTTCACCTGTCTGTCCCTGACCCCAGCTGTCCCTGTGTGTTCACCTGTCTGTCCCTGACCCCAGCTGTCCCTGTGTGTTCGCTTGTCTGTCCCTGTGTGTTCACCTGTCTGTCCCTGACCCCAGCTGTCCCTGTGTGTTCACCTGTCTGTCCCTGACCCCAGCTCTCCCTGTGTGTTCACCTGTCTGTCCCTGTGTGTTCACCTGTCTGTCCCTGTGTGTTCACCTGTCTGTCCCTGACCCCAGCTGTCCCTGTGTGTTCACCTGTCTGTCCCTGACCCCAGCTGTCCCTGTGTGTTCACCTGTCTGTCCCTGACCCCAGCTGTCCCTGTGTGTTCACCTGTCTGTCCCTGACCCCAGCTGTCCGTGTGTTCACCTGTCTGTCCCTGACCCCAGCTGTCCCTGTGTGTTCACCTGTCTGTCCCTGACCCCAGCTGTCCCTGTGTGTTCACCTGTCTGTCCCTGACCCCAGCTGTCCCTGTGTGTTCACCTGTCTGTCCCTGACCCCAGCTGTCCCTGTGTGTTCACCTGTCTGTCCCTGACCCCAGCTGTCCCTGTGTGTTTACCTGTGTGTTCACCTGTCTGTCCCTGACCCCAGCTGTCCCTGTGTGTTCACCTGTCTGTCCCTGACCCCAGCTCTCCCTGTGTGTTCACCTGTCTGTCCCTGACCCCAGCTGTCCTTGTGTGTTCACCTGTCTGTCCCTGACCCCAGCTCTCCCTGTGTGTTCGCTTGTCTGTCCCTGACCCCAGCTCTCCCTGTGTGTTTACCTGTCTGTCCCTGACCCCAGCTCTCCCTGTGTGTTTACCTGTCTGTCCCTGACCCCAGCTCTCCCTGTGTGTTTACCTGTCTGTCCCTGACCCCAGCTGTCCCTGTGTGTTTACCTGTCTGTCCCTGACCCCAGCTGTCCCTGTGTGTTCACCTGTCTGTCCCTGACCCCAGCTCTCCCTGTGTGTTCACCTGTCTGTCCCTGACCCCAGCTCTCCCTGTGTGTTTACCTGTCTGTCCCTGACCCCAGCTCTCCCTGTGTGTTCACCTGCTGTCCCTGACCCCAGCTCTCCCTGTGTGTTCACCTGTCTGTCCCTGACCCCAGCTCTCCCTGTGTGTTTACCTGTCTGTCCCTGACCCCAGCTGTCCCTGTGTGTTCACCTGTCTGTCCCTGACCCCAGCTCTCCCTGTGTGTTCACCTGTCTGTCCCTGACCCCAGCTCTCCCTGTGTGTTCGCTTGTCTGTCCCTGACCCCAGCTGTCCCTGTGTGTTCACCTGTCTGTCCCTGACCCCAGCTGTCCCTGTGTGTTCACCTGTCTGTCCCTGACCCCAGCTGTCCCTGTGTGTTCACCTGTCTGTCCCTGTGTGTTCACCTGTCTGTCCCTGTGTGTTCACCTGTCTGTCCCTGACCCCAGCTGTCCCTGTGTGTTCACCTGTCTGTCCCTGACCCCAGCTGTCCCTGTGTGTTCACCTGTCTGTCCCTGACCCCAGCTGTCCCTGTGTGTTCGCTTGTCTGTCCCTGTGTGTTCACCTGTCTGTCCCTGACCCCATCTGTCCCTGTGTGTTCACCTGTCTGTCCCTGACCCCAGCTGTCCCTGTGTGTTCGCTTGTCTGTCCCTGTGTGTTCACCTGTCTGTCCCTGACCCCAGCTCTCCCTGTGTGTTCGCTTGTCTGTCCCTGACCCCAGCTCTCCCTGTGTGTTTACCTGTCTGTCCCTGACCCCAGCTCTGCCTGTGTGTTTACCTGTCTGTCCCTGACCCCAGCTGTCCCTGTGTGTTTACCTGTCTGTCCCTGACCCCAGCTGTCCCTGTGTGTTTACCTGTCTGTCCCTGACACCAGCTGTCCCTGTGTGTTCACCTGTCTGTCCCTGACCCCATTTCTCCCTGTGTGTTCACCTGTCTTTCCCTGACCCCAGCTCTCCCTGTGTGTTTACCTGTCTGTCCCTGACCCCAGCTCTCCCTGTGTGTTCACCTGCTGTCCCTGACCCCAGCTCTCCCTGTGTGTTCACCTGTCTGTCCCTGACCCCAGCTCTCCCTGTATGTTTACCTGTCTGTCCCTGATCCCAGCTGTCCCTGTGTGTTCACCTGTCTGTCCCTGACCCCAGCTCTCCCTGTGTGTTCACTTGTCTGTCCCTGACCCCAGCTCTCCCTGTGTGTTCACCTGTCTGTCCCTGACCCCAGCTCTCCCTGTGTGTTCGCTTGTCTGTCCCTGACCCCAGCTGTCCCTGTGTGTTCACCTGTCTGTCCCTGACCCCAGCTGTCCCTGTGTGTTCACCTGTCTGTCCCTGACCCCAGCTGTCCCTGTGTGTTCACCTGTCTGTCCCTGTGTGTTCACCTGTCTGTCCCTGACCCCAGCTGTCCCTGTGTGTTCACCTGTCTGTCCCTGACCCCAGCTGTCCCTGTATGTTCACCTGTCTGTCCCTGTGTGTTCACCTGTCTGTCCCTGACCCCAGCTCTCCCTGTGTGTTTACCTGTCTGTCCCTGACCCCAGCTCTCCCTGTGTGTTTACCTGTCTGTCCCTGACCCCAGCTCTCCCTGTGTGTTTACCTGTCTGTCCCTGACCCCAGCTCTCCCTGTGTGTTCACCTGTCTGTCCCTGACCCCAGCTCTCCCTGTGTGTTCGCTTGTCTGTCCCTGACCCCAGCTGTCCCTGTGTGTTCGCTTGTCTGTCCCTGACCCCAGCTGTCCCTGTGTGTTTACCTGTCTGTCCCTGACCCCAGCTCTCCCTGTGTGTTCACCTGTCTGTCCCTGACCCCAGCTCTCCCTGTGTGTTCACCTGTCTGTCCCTGACCCCAGCTGTCCCTGTGTGTTCGCTTGTCTGTCCCTGACCCCAGCTGTCCCTGTGTGTTCACCTGTCTGTCCCTGACCCCAGATATCCCTGTGTGTTCACCTGTCTGTCCCTGACCCCAGCTGTCCCTGTGTGTTCACCTGTCTGTCCCAGACCCCAGCTGTCCCTGTGTGTTCACCTGTCTGTCCCTGACCCCAGCTCTCCCTGTGTGTTCACCTGTCTGTCCCTGACCCCAGCTGTCCCTGTGTGTTCACCTGTCTGTCCCTGACCCCAGCTGTCCCTGTGTGTTCACCTGTCTGTCCCTGACCCCAGCTCTCCCTGTGTGTTCACCTGTCTGTCCCTGACCCCAGCTCTCCCTGTGTGTTCACCTGTCTGTCCCTGACCCCAGCTGTCCCTGTGTGTTCACCTGTCTGTCCCTGACCCCAGCTGTCCCTGTGTGTTCACCTGTCTGTCCCTGACCCCAGCTGTCCCTGTGTGTTTACCTGTCTGTCCCTGACCCCAGCTCTCCCTGTGTGTTCACCTGTCTGTCCCTGACCCCAGCTCTCCCTGTGTGTTCACCTGTCTGTCCCTGACCCCAGCTGTCCCTGTGTGTTCACCTGTCTGTCCCTGACCCCAGCTGTCCCTGTGTGTTCACCTGTCTGTAGTGTCTCTACTGTTGGTCTGGCTCTCCCTGTGAACTCTTCACCCCTGAAGTGCCCTCCTGACCACATTCCTGCTCCAGTCCGCCACACCGAGCACACATACAGTACACACATGCACACACTTTCAGACCTGCCCCATACTCAAACAAACACACACAAACACATGTAGCGTGTGTTTTTCTCAGTGTGCTAGTTTGTATGTATATAAAACATTTCAAAATGATTTGACTCACACACACAAACACACACAGACACGGCTGTGGCCGCGGCCAGGTCACCCATGATACAAGTCCGTATTCGACGTCATACATGTCTGAGGACATCAGGAGATGACGTGGAAACCGGCCAATAGGGCAACAGTGATTGCTGTCATCTTCAGGTAGGTTTCAGTTTTGCTGGAGCGTTGTGGACGGTAGGCTAGTTGAGAACAAATTCTCATTTACAACTGCGACCTGGCCAAGATAAAGCATAGCAGTGTGAACAGACAACAGTGTTACACATGGAGTAAACAATAAACAAGTCAATAACACAGTAGAAAAAATAAAAAAAGAGAGTCTAAATACATTGTGTGCAAAAGGCATGAGGAGGTAGGCGAATAATTACAATTTTGCAGATTAACACTGGAGTGATAAATGATCAGATGGTCATGTACAGGTAGAGATATTGGTGTGCAAAAGAGCAGAAAAGTAAATAAATATAAACAGTATGGGGATAAAGGTAGGTAAATTGGGTGGGCTATTTACCGATAGACTATGTACAGCTGCAGCGATCGGTTAGCTGCTCAGATAGCAGATGTTTGAAGTTGGTGAGGGAGATAAAAGTCTCCAACTTCAGCGGTTTTTGCAATTCGTTCCAGTCACAGGCAGCAGAGAACTGGAACGAAAGGCGGCCAAATGAGGTGTTGGCTTTAGGGATGATCAGTGAGATACACCTGCTGGAGCGAGTGCTACAGGGGGGTGTTGCCATCGTGACCAGTGAACTGAGATAAGGCGGAGCTTTACCTAGCATGGACTTGTAGATGACCTGGAGCCAGTGGGTCTGGCGACGAATATGAAGCGAGGGCCAACCGACTAGAGCATACAGGTCGCAGTGGTGGGTGGTATAAGGTGCTTTAGTAACAAAACGGATGGCACTGTGATAAACTGCATCCAGTTTGCTGAGTAGAGTATTGGAAGCATACGGATAGCTGTATGCATCTGATTTCAAATGTTGCAAGTTCAAATTCAGCAATTAAAAGTTGTATTTTAGATTTGTGTTTTTTATTCCAAACCTATAAGGAAGACGCTGGAAGACAGGAAGCAGGTGCAGATGTTTAATCATTTCCATGCTAGGAAAATCTCATCTAATTTGGCTAACTTTCTATTAAAACATATTGTAGTGAGATCATTTTTTGCGGGGAAATAAATAGTGAGTATGTCCACTTCACCGTCGCACCATTTTAAACTACGAGGTAAAAGGTAAAAGTAAAACATGTTGCCATCCAAAACATAATATTGTGTATTTATCATAATTTGCTAATAATCCAGAGAGGTTAGAAACATTATCGAAATCCTCTAATTAATAACATTTCGAAAATAAATGGATATATTAAGAGACTGTGAGAGCTAGTTGAGATAAGGAGAGGAGAGAGAGGGGGGAGGAGAGAGGGAGGGGAGGAGAGAGAGGAGGAAGAGAGGGGGGAGGAGAGAGGGAGGGGAGGAGAGAGAGGGAGGGAGGGAAAAGGAGAGAGAGAGAGGGAAGAGGGAGAGAGAGGAGGCAGAGAGGGGGAGGAGAGAGGGAGGGGAGGAGAGAGGGAGGGAGGGAGGGAAAAGGAGAGAGAGAGGGAAGAGGAGAGAGAGGAGGCAGAGAGGGGGAGGAGAGAGGGAGGGGAGGAGAGAGAGGGAGGGAGGGAAAAGGAGAGAGAGAGAGGGAAGAGGAGAGAGAGGAGGCAGAGAGGGGGAGGAGAGAGGGGGAGGAGAGAGAGGGAAGGAGGGAAAAGGAGAGAGAGAGAGGGAAGAGGAGAGAGAGGAGGGAGGAGAGACAGGGTGTATGAGAGACAGGAAGGAGGAGAGAGAGAGAGGGAGAGGGAGGAGGAGAGAGGGAGGAAGGATGTGCAGCGTGAGAAAGTGCAAAGAGCCAGGCAGACAAGGAGGAGATGAGAGATGGAGGGATAATGAAAGGAAGAGAGGAGAGACAGGAATAATGGCTCATAATGTGAGAAACAGGAGAACAACCTCAGAGCACACACACACCCACACAACCAGGTCAGATCAAACTCGTCCTCCCTAGTACACTTCCTCTCTATCTTCCTAACTCTCTGATTTTGTGTGTGTGTGTGTGTGTGTGTGTGTGTGTGTGTGTGTGTGTGTGTGTGTGTGTGTGTGTGTGTGTGTGTGTGTGTGTGTGTGTGTGTGTGTGTGTGTGTGTGTGTGTGTGTGTGTGTGTGCGTGCGTGTGTGCGTGTGTGTGTGTGTTTCCTTCTCCCCGGTCAGCATTTTCTCATGCCCAGGGTGCTGTGATGCAGAGCACATCAACCTATAGCACAGGGTACATTGAGAAGAAAACAGAAAGCTCTGTGTTAGAGGTTAATGGTTAGAGGTCATACCCATCCCAGACTCCCATCAGCAGCTGCACGGTGTACTGTATAGTATAACTGGCTATTCTAACAGAGTATGTCATCATGACTGTGTGTTGGTTACTCCAACAGGATATCAGCCATTGTGTGTAAGAGTATAATTGTGTGTGTTTGTGCATGTGTACGTGCGCGTGTGTTGGTTGCTCGAGTGTTTTGCATGTGGTTCTGAGAATAATGTCTTATATCCCCTGTTGATGAGGCTGGGAGGGGGAAGGTGTTCTACAGCACCACAGTTCAGGTCCCAGCTGGTCTAGAGTCAAGCCCCTTCTAACCCATCATGAACCCAGTTACTTCCCCGATCACAGCCCAAAAACAGACACCACACTGCAATACACACATAATAGGGCCCTTTTGTCCCTGTCATGCTGTGGTATCCAGTAACCCACCACCACAACGCTCCAGGCGTTGGAGCCCCTCTGCAGGGAGACAAAGTGAGTGAAATTCTATGGTTATTAGTCAGATGTTACCAGTCCTGGTAGACTTGCTCCATAGAGACGGGGCGTGGGTTTGGGCTTCAGATGTTACCAGTCCTAGTAGACTTGCTCCATAGAGATGGGGCGTGGGTTTGGGCAGATGTTCCATAGAGACGTGGGTTTGGGGGGCGTGGGTTTGGGCTTCAGATGTTACCAGTCCTAGTAGACTTGCTCCATAGAGACGGGGCGTGGGTTTGGGCTTCAGATGTTACCAGTCCTAGTAGACTTGCT
>NC_088406.1:18026788-18069288 GCF_034236695.1 Oncorhynchus nerka | reverse complement strand
GACAGGAATGACAAATGGAGCCAAGCTGTTTAAACAATGCACACCCTCACACACACACAGGCACACACACACACACACACATATGTATATATACACACAAACACTACTGCGCACAGACTTATACACTCTCACACATGCACAAACTTGTACATGCTCACGTACACTCTACAGCCGTGTAGAACCAGAAGCAGCCTTCTGAGGTTCGTATGGTTCATATGGTGATAGTCATCACAGAGCTAGGGAGAGGGTGAGGCCAAAATGGCACCATATTCCGTATCTAATGCACTACTTTTCACCAGAACCCTATGACCTCTAGTGCACTACACAGGGATAGGGTGCCATTTGGGACAGTATAAGTGAATGATTCTCACGCTGGTCCCCCACAGCCAGAGAAACAGACCTGGACAGAGAACCAGAGCAGCAGCCCTGAACAGAGAACCAGAGCAACAGTCCTGAATAGCGAACCAGAGCAACAGCCCTGAACAGAGACTTACACAGCCAGGAGAACAGACCTGAACAGAGAACCAGAGCAGCAGCCCTGAACAGAGAACCAGAGCAACAGCCCTGAATAGAGAACCAGAGCAACAGCCCTGAACAGAGAACCAGAGCAACAGCCCTGAAAAGAGACTTACACAGCCAGGGGAACAGACCTGAACAGAGAACCAGAAGAAAAGCCCTGAACAGAGAAGCAGAGCAACAGCCCTGAACAGAAAACCAGAGCAACAGCCCTGAACAGAGAACCAGAGCAACAGCCCTGAACAGAGACTCACACAGCCAGGGCAAGAGACCTGAACAGAGAACCAGAAGAACAGCCCTGAACAGAGAAGCAGAGCAACAGCCCTGAACAGAGAAGCAGAGGAACAGCCCTGAACAGAGAACCAGAAGAACAGCCCTGAACAGAGAACCAGAAGAACAGCCCTGAACAGAGAACCAGAAGAACAGCCCTGAACAGAGAACCAGAGAAACAGCCCTGAACAGAGAACCAGAGCAACAGCCCTGAACAGAGAACCAGAGCAACAGCTCTGAACAGAGACTAACACAGCAAGGGTAACAGCTCTGATCAGAGACTAACAGAGCCAGGGTAACAGCTCTGATCAGAGACTAACAGAGCCAGGGTAACAGCTCTGAACAGAGACTCACACAGCCAGGGTAACAGCTCTGATCAGAGACTCACACAGCCAGGGTAACAGCTCTGAACAGAGACTCACACAGCAAGGGTAACAGCTCTTAACAGAGACCCACACTGCCAGGGTAACAGCTCTGATCAGAGACTCACACAGCCAGGGAACAGCTCTGAACAGAGACTAACAGAGCCAGGGTAACAGCTCTGATCAGAGACTCACACAGCCAGGGTAACAGCTCTGAACAGAGACTCACAGCCAGGGAACAGCTCTGAACAGAGACTCACACAGCCAGGGAACAGGTCTGAACAGAGACTCACACAGCCAGGGAACAGCTCTGAACAGAGACTCACAGCCAGGGAACAGCTCTGAACAGAGACTAACAGAGCCAGGGTAACAGCTCTGATCAGAGACTCACACTGCCAGGGTAACAGCTCACTGCCAGGGTAACAGCTCTGATAGATCAGAGACTAACAGCTCTGAACAGAGACCCACACAGCCAGGGTAACACTCTGATCAGAGACTCACACAGCCAGGGTAACAGGTAACAGCTCACACAGCCAGGGTAACAGCTCTGATCAGAGAACAGAGACAGCCACACTGCCAGGGTAACACAGCTCTGATCAGAGACTCACCCACAGCCAGCTCTGATCAGGACTAACAGGGCTCTGATCAGAGACTCACACAGCCAGGGAACAGCTCTGAACAGAGACCCACACAGAGCCAGGGTAACAGCTCTTGATCAGAGACTCACACAGCCAGAGTAACAGCCACAGAGACTCACACAGCAGGGTAACAGCTCTGGGACTAACAGCTCTGAACAGAGACTCAGAGTAACACTCAGAGACCCACACTGCCCAGCTCTGATCAGAGACTCACAACAGCAGCTCTGAACAGAGACTGAACAGAGACACACAGCCAGGGTAACAGCTCTGAACAGAGACTCACACAGCCAGGGTAACAGCTCTGAACAGATACTCACAGACTCACAAGAAATAGAGATGGGCACATTCAGAGATCAATTTCTCACATGAAAGAAAACAGACTGAGTGAGCGCTTTAACCATCAAGTGTGCTTGACTGTGCTAGATCACTGTGTGTGTGTGGCGTAAGCTGCGCGCCCCAAGGATTGCGTTTTCAATCCCAGTGCTATGCACCAGATATTAGTCTTTTTTTATTGGATTATAAACCTATCCCAATCCTTAACCCTTACCGTAACCTTTTGGAATGAATGTCTAAACTTAACCGTGGTGTTGTTGCTGTTGCAACCGTAACCCTAACCCAAACTTAACCGTAGAAATATGATTTGGAGAAACCTCTAAATCTGACGTTTGGACAAACGTCGAAATCTGAAGTCAAAATGGTAAAACCGTGAGATCCTGTTGGAAATGGGAGCAAGCAGAATGATCAGTTCAGTATTATTACCACTACTGTAATAGCTGTTGCCTAAATTTGTGACTCATGTCAGGAAACTAGGCATACCGTGGCAAGACAAAGTAAGTGAACCCTTTAGAATTACCTGGATTTCTGCATGAATTGGTCATAAAATGTGATCTGATCTCCATCTATAACGAGCAGAGCCATTTGCTTTGCTAGTTATAAGTCCCACAGTTGATGGTATGTGTCAGAGCAAAAACCAAGCCACTAGGTCGAAATGAATTGTCCTTAGAGCTCCAAGACAGGATTGTGTCGAGGCCCAGATCTGGGGAAGGGTACCAAAAATGTCTGCAGCATTGAAGTTCCCCAAGAACACAGTGGCCTCCATCATTCTTAAATAGAAGAGGTTTGGAATGACCAAAACTCTTCCTAGAGCCTGCCACCCGACCAAACGGAGCAATCAGGGGCAAAAGGCTAATCGCATTAGCCTACGTTAAATCAACCGTCCTGCAGGGGACCCACAAATCCTGAAGAAGTTTAAAACTTCTTTAGGCTAAGGGGCACTATTTTCACATCCGGATGAAAGTGTGCCCAAAATAAACTGCCTGCTACTCAGGCCCAGCAGCTAGGATATGCATACAATTAGATTATATATATATAAGTAGATTTATAAGTAGATTTTGATAGAAAACACTCTAACGTTTCTAAAACTGTTAAAATGATGTCTGTGAGTTTAACAGAACTTATGGCAGGCAAAACCCAGAGGACAAACCATGCAGGAATTTATTAGATACTTTGTAGTCATGTTGCGCGAGTTGGAAACAGTGTATTTTCTGAGTCAAACGTGCCAAATAAATGGACGTTATGAGGATTTAACAACAGAATTTATTGAACAAAAGGACCATTTGTGATGTTTATGGGACATATTGGAGTGCCAACAGAAGAAGATCTTCAAAGGTAAGTCATCAATATAAGAAAATAGCATGGTTTGCTTTTGCCGTAAAGCCTTTTTGAAATCTGACACTGTGGTTGGATTAACAAGAAGTTCATATTTAAACTGATGTATAACACTTGTATGATTAATGAATTATTATTATGAGTATTTCTGTTTTTGAATTTGGCGCGCTGCTATTTCACTAAGGGATCACTAAGAAGTTTTAATGTTCTTTTGTTGTTGTTTGCAGATGCCCTATCCTTTTGACCCAATGCATCCTGTGCACGTGACAAATAAACTTAGATTTGATTTGATATAGTGTGTGTTTACCGGAGATAACATGCACCAAAGTCAGATTATGATATAGGCCAAGGGCCTATGAAGTGTATTTTTACCTGTTGTTTTCCTTATTGTCGGCTACTTCTTTTACCACTTTTAGTCTATAAATATTTGATGGTTTACATCACTACTCACTCGGTTTAGCACATGGCCTCACGTTTGAATCCTTAAAGAGATGGGTAGGGCTAAAGCTTAAGAGGGTGTGGACAATGCTGAATGGGTGTAGACAAAGAAGAGCTCTGCAGTAGGTGTACAAAAACGTTCAAGGTCCATTTTCTCAAAAGTGGGGTTAAAAGTTTATCAACTTTCAAAGCAGACAGATAAACTACAACAACAACGGAATAGAAATACATACTCTCTTCCATAACAACCCTACAGTAGTGGGACATGAATGGGCTGTACTATATAGCCGGTTTTAAAAACCTAAAGTATAAACAAATAACATACAGGAGAACAGTCTGAAAACAGTGTAACAGCTCCATTCTTGACAATATATTGTTTTTAATCATTATTAAAATGGCAGTAAACATTTTCAATGTTGCAACCTTTAAATTTGCCTGAACCTCTCTCGTCCTCTCCTCCTGTCTTATCCATGCTTTCAGTCTGCACTCTCATTCCCTTAATCTCATTCCACTCATTGTTTCTCTGCCTTTCTGTATTTCTTTCTATCTTTCCTTTACTCTTTTTATTCTGTCTTGTAAAACATCCTTAGGCAAATTGGCAATCAGCAATGAACAAGAGAAGATACTTTGAGGGCTAGAGTGGAATAAAGTGTGTGTGTGTGTGCGTGTGTGTGTGTTTGTGTGATTGCACTCTCCATGTGTGACGGGGTTAATAACCACTCTGACCAATCAGCATTCAAATGAGTCCATTCAATGACATCACAAATGGCATGCCCCCGTCAACACACATACTCACTATTAATTGATTTTGTGAGTTTTTATGGATTCAAACATACTGCAGGCTTACATTGATCTGCAACATTAAATTGAAACTGAATTTAGAGAGAGAGAGAGAGAGAGAGAGAGAGAGAGAGAGAGAGAGAGAGAGAGAGAGAGAGAGAGAGAGAGGCAATGAAGGGGAGGGACCAATGGAGAGAAGGGGTGGCATATTTAAATAGGTCTTGTCTGGCTAAGTGAGTTAATGATCAAACAGATGCCTTCCTATAAATGCTAATTGCCCACACAACAGCTGAATAACAGACAAGTGGAGGAAGAAAAAACAGAGAACAGAAAGAGGACATTAGCCCAAGGCAGAGTGCTCTTGTCTCATTAGAGCGTACATGAATATGTGTGTGTGTGTGTGTGTGTGTGTGTGTGTGTGTGTGTGTGTGTGTGTGTGTGTGTGTGTGTGTGTGTGTGTGTGTGTGTGTGTGTGTGTGTGTGTGTGTGTGCGCACGCACGCTTTCTGGTCAGTGTCGATGGTTGGCAATGAGCTGTGATGGTGATACAGGCCTAGTATCTGTGAGGAGTACAATGCAGATCACTGTCTGTCCAAGGACTCAGTTCAGTCAAACTAAACACTCTAATGGCATTCTCTCTCTCTCAATTTCATTTCAATTCAATTTAAGGGCTTTATTGGCATGGGAAACATATGTTAACATTGCAAATGCAAGTGAACCAGGTTATGAACAAAAGTTAAATAAATAATTCAAATTAAGAGTAAACATTACACTCACAAAAGTTCCAAAAGAATAAAAGCATTACAAATATCATATTATGTGCAAATAGTTATTTACAATGATGGTAATTCTCCACTGGTTGCCATTTTCTTGTGGCAACAGGTCACAAATCTTGCTATTGGGATGGCACACTGTGGTATTTCACCCAGTAGATATGGGAGTTTATCAAAATTGGGTTTGTTTTTTAATTCTTTGTAGATCTGTGTAATCTGAGGGATGTGTCTCTAATATGGTCACACAATTGGCAGGAGGTCAGGAAGTGCAGCTCAGTTTCCACCTCATTTTGTGGGCAGTGTGCACATAGCCTGTTTTCTCTTGAGAGCCAGGTCTGCCTACGGCGGCATTTCTAAATAGCAAGGCTATTCTCACTGAGTCTGTATATAGTCAAAGCTTTCCTTAAGTTCGGGTCAGTCACAGTGGTCAGGTATTCTGCTACTTCGTACTCTCTGTGTAGGGTCAGTCACAGTGGTCAGGTACTCTGCTACTTCGTACTCTCTGTGTAGGGTCAGTCACAGTGGTCAGGTACTCTGCTACTTCGTACTCTCTGTTTAGGGTCAGTCACAGTGGTCAGGTATTCTGCTACTTCGTACTCTCTGTTTAGGGTCAGTCACAGTGGTCAGGTATTCTGCTACTTCGTACTCTCTGTTTAGGGTCAGTCACAGTGGTCAGGTATTCTGCTACTTCGTACTCTCTGTTTAGGGTCAGTCACAGTGGTCAGGTATTCTGCTACTTCGTACTCTCTGTTTAGGGTCAGTCACAGTGGTCAGGTATTCTGCTACTTCATACTCTCTGTTTAGGGCCAAATAGCATTCTAGTTTGCTCAGTTTTTTTTGTTTAATTCTTTCCAATGTGTCAAGTAATTATCTTTTAGTTTTCTCATGATTTGGTTGGGTCTAATTGTGTTGCTGTCCTGTGGCTCTGTGGGGTCTGTTTGTGTTTGTAAACAGAGCCCCAGGACCAGCTTGCTTAGGGGACTCTTCTCCAGGTGAATCTCTCTGTAGGTGATGGCTTTGTTATGGAAGGTTTGGGAATCGCTTCCTTTTAGGTGGTTGTAGAATTTAACGGCTCTTTTCAGGATTTTGATAATTAGCAGATATCGGTCTAGTTCTGCTCTGCTTCCATTATCTGGTGTTCTACCTTGTACACAGAGGGTATTTTTGCAGAATACTGCATGCAGACTCTCAATTTTGTGTGAATTCGTGGTTGGTGAGCGGACCCCAGACCTCACAACCATGAAGGGCAATGGGTTTTTTAACTGATTCAAGTATTTTTTAGCCAGATCCTAATTGGTATGTACAATTGTATGTTCCTTTTAATGGCATATAATGCCCTTCTTGCCTTGTCTCTCAGCTTGTTGACACCTTTGTGGAAGTTACCTGTGGTGCTGATGTTTAGGCCAAGGTATGTATAGCTTTTTGTGTACTCTACGCTAAATGGAATTGGTATTTCTGGTCCTGGCGACTAGACCATTTTTGGAACATCATTATTTTTGTCTTACTGAGATTTACTGTCAAGGCCCAGGTTTGACAGAATCTGTGCAGAAGATCTAGGTGATGCTGTAGTTCCTCCTTGGTTGGTGACAGAAGCACCAGATCATCAGCAAACAGTTGACATTTGACTTCAGATTCTAGTAGGGTGAGGCCAGGTGCTGCAGACTGTTCTAGTGCCCTCGCCAATTCATTGATATATATGTTGAAGATAGTGGAGGTAAACTTGTCTCACCCCCGGCCCTGTGGAAAAAAATGTATTTTTTGTTTGTGTACATGGATTTTATAATGTTGTATGTTTTTCTCCCAACACCATTTTCCATCCATGTGTATAGCAGATCCTTGTGACAAATTGAGTCAGAAGCTTTTTTGAAATCAACAAAGCATGAGAAGACTTTGCCTTCATTTTGGTTTGTCAATTAGGGAGTGCAGGGTGAATAAGTGGTCTGTGATTTGCTAAAATTCCAATATGACATTTGCTCAGTACATTGTCTTCCCTGAGGAAATGTATGAGTCTGCTGTTAATGATAATGCAGAGTATTTTCCCAAGGTTGCTGTTGACGCATATCCCACGGTAGTTTTTAGCGTCACATTTTCTCCACTTCTGTGGATTGGGGTGATCAGTCCTTGGTTCCAAATATTGAGAATATGCCAGAGCTGAGGATGATGTTAAAAAGTTAAAGTATAGCCAATTGGAATTTGTGGTCTGTATATTTTATCATTTAATTTAGGATACCATCAACCCCACCGGCCTTTTTGTGTTGGAGGGTTTGTATTTTGTCACGTAGTTCATTCAATGTAATTGGAGAATCCAGTGGGTTTTGGTTGTCTTTAATAGTTGATTCTAAGATTTGTATTTGATCATGTATATGTTTTTGCTATTTGTTATTTGTTAAAGAGCCAAAAGGATTGGAGAAGTGGCTTATCCATACATCTCCATATTGGACAGTTATCTCCTCATGTTGTTTTTTGTTTAGTGTTTTACAATTTTCCCAGAAGTGAGTCTATGGATTCTTCAATTACATTGAGCTGATTTCTGACGTGCTGTTCCTTCTTTTTCCATAATGTATTTCTGTATTGTTTTAGTGATTCACCATAGTGAAGGCGTAGACTCAGGTTTTCTGGGTCTCTGTTTTTGGTTGGATAGGTTTCTCAATGTCTTTCTTTGGTTTTGCATTCTTCATCAAACCATTTGTCATTATTGTTAATTGTCTTAGATTTCCTGCTTAAAATGTTTAGATTTGATTGGGAAGCTGAGAGGTCAATTATATATTTTAGGTTTTCTACTGCCATGTTTACACCTTCACAATTACAGTGAAACATTTTGTCAAGGAAATTGTCTACAAGAGATTGAATTTGTTGTTGTCTTATTGATTTTTTGTCGATTTCCACACTACTTTCCTTCCATCGATAGCATTATTTAACATTATTCATTTCCTTTGGCTTTGATGCCTCATGATTGAGTATTTTTCTGTTCAAATCGAGTGCGATTTTGCTGTGATCTGATATGAGTGTCAGTGGGCTGACTGTGAACGCTCTGAGACTCTGGGTTGAGATCAGTGATAAAATAGTCTACAGTAATATTGCCAAGTGATTAGCTACAGTTGACGTCGGAAGTTTACATACACTAGGTTGGAGTCATTAAAACTCGATTTTCAAACACTCCACAAATGTCTTGTGAAACAAACTATAGTTTTGGCAAGTGTGTGTGTGTGTGTAGGTAAGTAAAGAAATAAAACAACAGTAAAAAAAACAGGCTATATACAGTAGCGAGGCTATAAAAGTAGCTAGGCTACATACAGACACTGGTTAGTCTGGCTGATTGAGGTAGTATGTACATGTAGGTATGGTGACAATGCATATATGATGAACAGAGAGAAGCAGAAGCGTAAAAAGAGGGGTTGGCGGGTGGTGGAACACAATGCAGATAGCCCGGTTAGCCAATGTGCGGGAGCACTGGTTGGTCGGGCCAATTTAGGTAGTATGTACATGTAGGTATAGTTAAAGTGACTATGCATATAAGATAAACATTGAGTAGCAGCAGCGTAAAAGAGTAGTTGGGGGGTGGCACACAATGCAAATGGTCCGGGTAACCATTTGGTTACCTGTTCAGGAGTCTTATGGCTTGGGGGTAAAAACTGTTGAGATGCCTTTATGTCCTCGACTTGGCACTCCGGTACCGCTTGCCATGCGGTAGTAGAAAGAACAGTCTATGACTGGGGTGGCTGGGGTCTTTGACAATTCTTAGGGCCTTCCTCTGACACCTCCTGGTGTAGAGGTCCTGGATGGCAGGCAGCTTTGCCCCAGTGATGTACTGGGCCGTACGCACTATCCTCTGTAGTGCCTTGCGGTCGGAGGCCGAGCAATTGCTGTACCAGGCAGATGTGCAACCGGCCAGGATGCTCTTGACGGTGCAGCTGTAGAACCTTTTGAAGATCTCAGGACCCATGCCAGATCTTTTTAGTTTCCTGAGGGGGAATAGGCTTTGTCGTGCCCTCTTCACGACTGTCTTGGTGTGTTTGCACCAATCTAGTTTATTGTTGATGTGGACACCAAGGAATTTGAAGCTCTCAACCTGCTCCACTACACTCCCGTCGATGAGAATGGGGACGTGCTCGGTGCTCCTTTTCCTGTAGTCCACAATCATCTCCTTAGTCTTGGTCATGTTGAGGGATATGTTGTTATTCTGGCACCACCCGGCCAGGTCTCTGACCTCCTCCCTATAGGCTGTCTCGTCGTTGTCGGTGATCAGGCCTACCACTGTTGTGTCGTCAGCAAACATAATGATAGTGTTGGAGTCGCGCCTGGCCAAGCAGTCATGGGTGAACGGGGAGTACAGGAGGGGACTGAGCACGCACCCCTGGGGAGCTCCAGTGTTGAGGATCAGCATGGCAGATGTGTTGCTACCCAAACTCACCCCCTGGGGGCGGCCCATCAGGAAGTCCAGGATCTAGTTGCAGAGGGAGGTGTTTAGTCCCAGGATCCTTAGCTTGGTGATGAGCTTTGAGGGTACTATGGTGTTGAACGCTGAGCTGTAGTCAATGAATAGCATTCTCACATAGGTGTTCCTTTTGACCAGGTGGGAAAGGGCAGTGTGGAGTGCAATAGAGATTGCATCATCTGTGGATCTGTTTGGGCGGTATGCAAATTGGAGTGGGGTCTAGGGTTTCTGGGATAATGCTGTTGATGTTAGCCATTACCAGCCTTTCAAAGCATTTCATGGCTACGGACGTGAGTGCTACGGGTCTGTAGTCATTTAGGCAGGTTGCCTTTGTGTTCTTGGGCACAGGGACTATGCTGGTCTGCTTGAAGCATGTTGGTATTACAGACTCAATCAGGGACATGTTGAAAATGTCAGTGAAGACACCTGCCCGTTGGTCAGCACATGCCCGGAGCATACGTCCTGGTAATCCGTCTGGCCCCGCAGCCTTGTGTATGTTGACCTGTTTAAAGGTCTGACTCACGGCGGCTAGGGAGAGCGTGATCACACAGTCGTCCGGAACAGCCGATGTGCTAATGCATGCCTCAGTGTTGCTTGCCTCGAAGCGAGCATAGATGTGATTTAGCTCGTCTAGTAGGATCGTGTCACTGGGCAGCTCGTGGCTGTGCTTCCCTTTGTAGTCTGTAATAGTTTGCAAGCCCTGCCACATCTGACGAGCGTCGGAGCCGGTGTAGTACGATTCAATCTTAGCCCTGTATTGACGCTTTGCCTGTTTGATGGTTCGTCGCAGGGCATAGCGGGATTTCTTGTAAGCTTCCAGGTTAGAGTCCGCACCTTGAAAGAGGCAGCTCTACCCTTTAGCTCAGTGCGAATGTTGCCTGTAATCCATGGCTTCTGGTTGGGGTATGTACGTACAGTCATTGTGGGGACGACATCCTCAATGCACTTATTGATAAAGCCAGTGACTGATGTGGTGTATTCCTCAATGTCATCGGAAGAATCCTGGAACATGTTCCAGTCTGTGATAGCAAAGCAGTCCTGTAGTTTAGCATCTGCTTCATCTGACCATGTTTTATAGACCTAGTCACTGGTGCTTCCTGCTTTAATTTTTGCTTCTAAGCAGGAATCAGGAGGATAGAGTTGTGGTCGGATTTTCCAAATGGAGGGCGAGGGAGAGCTTTGTACGCGTCTCTGTGTGTTTAGTACAGGTGATCTAGAATTTTTTACCCGCTGGTTGCACATTTAACATGTTGATAGAGATTTGGTAGAACTGATTTAATTTTCCCTGCATTAAAGTCTCCGGCCACTAGGAGCACCGCCTCTGGGTGAGTGGTTTCCTGTTTGATTCCTGTGAAGATGCTGGAGGAAACAGGTACAAAAGCATCTATATCCACAGTAAAACGAGTCCTACATCGACATAACCCGAAAGGCCACTCAGAAAGGAAGAAGCCACTGCTCCAAAACTGCCATAAAAATGCCAGACTATGGTTTGCAACTGCACAGGGAAAAAGGTTGTACTTGTTGGAGAAATGTCCTTTGGTCTGATGAAACAAAAATAGAACTGTTTGTTCATAATGACCATCCTTATGTTTGGAGTAAAAAGGGGGTTCCTTGCAAGCTAAAGAACACCATCCCAACCGTGAAGCAAGGGGATGGCAGCATCATGTTGTGGGGGTGCTTTGCTGCAGGAGGGACTGGTGCACTTCACAAAATAGATGGCAACATGAGGACGGAAAAATTATGTGGATATATTGAAGCAGCATCTCAAGGCATCAGTCAGGAAGTTGAAGCTTGGCTGCAAATTAGTCTTCCAAATGGATAATGACCCCAAGCACACTTCCAAAGTTCTGGCAAAATGGCTTAAGGACAACAAAGTCAAGGTATTGGAGTGGCCATCACAAAACCCTGACCTCAATCCTATAGAACATGTGTGGGTAGAACGGAAAAAGTGTGTGCGAGCAAGGAGGCCTACTAACATGACTCTGTTACACCAGCTCTGTCAGGAGGAATGGGCCAAAATTCACCCAACTTATTGTGGGAAGATTGTGGAAGGCTACCCGAAAAGTTTGACCCAAGTTAAACAATTTAAAGGAAATGCTACCAAATACTAATTGAGTGTATGTAAACCTCTGACCCACTGGGAATGTGATAAAAACTTAAATAAATCATTCTCTACTATTATTCTGACATTTCACATTCTTAAAATAAAGTGGTGATCCTAACTGATCAAAGACAGGGAATGTTTACTAAGATTAAATGTCAGGAATTGTGAAAAACTGAATTTAAATGTATTTGGCTAAGGTGTATGTAAACGTCCGACTTCAACTGTATATGTGTACCTACCATAGGAGTCCCCTCGAAGCCTACCATTGACTACGTATGTACCCAGCGTCCGACAGAGCTGTAGCAGTTGAAACCTGTTTTGTTGGTTATGTTGTCGTAGTTGTGTCTAGTGGGGCATATGGGGGAGGGAATGCTGTCACCTCCAGTTAGGTGTTTATCCCCCTGTGTGCTGAAGGTGTAAGGTTCTTTTCCAGTTCTGGCATTTAGGTTACCACAGACTAGTACATGTCCCTGGGCCTTGAAATGGTTGATTTTCCCCTCCAGGATGGAGAAGCTGTCTTCATTAAAGTATGGGGATTCTATTGGGGGGATATAGGTAGCACACAGGAGGACATTTTTCTCTGTTGAGATCATTTCCTTATTCTCTCTCCCTCCCTCTCCCTCCCCTCCCCCCCACCCCCCCTCTCTCTCTCTCTCTCCCCCTCTCTCTCTCTCTCTCTCTCTCTCTCTGTCTCTCTCTCTCTCTCACTCTCACTCTCACTCTCACTCTCACTCTCTCACTCTCTCACTCACACACATGGGGCTGGGGGCTATAGTGGAGAGAGTCCCTGACACACACATACAGCAGGGGCTCTGAGTGGGTCCAGAGCAGATTTATGACACCAGGCCCAGGGGGGTGGCTAGAAAGACCATCACACAGACCTGCACTTTTTACAAAGGAATTTAACTCATAAAACACACACAATACACACACATGCATAAGACACACACACACACAGCATCACTGTGTCATATGGTGAGTCGGGCTGGGATTTGTCAGGGACCTCACGATGCAATATCCGCATTATACTCAATGGTGGAAATTATCACCCAATAAAATACTACTTGAGTAAAAGTTTGAAGTATTTGGTTTTAAGTATATCAAAAGTAAATGTAATTGCTTAAATGTACTTAAGTATCAAAAGTAAAAGTACAAATAATAATAATTTCAAATTACTTATATTAAAAGGTGCAATTTGCAAAACAAGCAGTCATTGTGTTGAGAGTCATTGTACCATCTAAACTGCTGTGAAATATCTTTTCCATGACCAAAAATGTTGTATTCTCGGCTGTTTGAAGTTGATGTACAAAACCGAGAGTATGGGAAGCATAGAAAAGCCCACATAGAACAGACCAACCACTTCCTAGACTTGCTTTCAATGAGAATGGCAGATCTATAACTCAATGTATCTATGTGAATTTGGTCAGCTCTTCTAAAAAGTTACATATTGCAGCTTTAAGCAAAACAGACAGCATAATGTTCGACTCTGTTTCGACTCTGTCAGTGACCACATTCTTATCAGCAGACTCAACAGCCTTGGTTTCTCAAATGACTGCCTCGCCTGGTTCACCTAATACTTCTCAGACAGAGTTCAGTGTGTCAAATCGGAGGGCCTGCTGTCTGGATCTCTGGCATTCTCTATGGGGGTACCACAGGGTTCAATTCTCGGGCCGACTCTTTTCTCTGTATATATCAACGATGTCGCTCTTGCTGCCGGTGATTCCCTGATCCACCTCTATGCAGACGACACCATTCTGTATACTTCTAGCCCTTCTTTGGAGACTGTGTTACTGATAAGGGAATGTATATGTTTAAAGTAATGATAAGAGAATCTGAATGACATTAAGAGGAATGACTAAAGTATTTCACCCTAATAGTTACAGAAGCTTAGACAATGTGTTTAGACATTATAATACTAGAAAATTGTGAGACAGTGGGAACATTGTGTTTGTGTGTGATAAAGAGGAGCTGACAACAGACATGTTTTGGTCCTGTGAGACCAAGGACAGGAGATAAAGTTCCTCCACCCAGGGAGGAACAGATGCGCTTGTAGACTTGTACGTGCTTGTAGGAGTTATATAAAAGGCTGTGCGCATTATATGATTTTTGAACGTTCTCGTGAATAAAGGACCATACCTTTTGCATAAGCTGAGTCTTTGCCTAATTATTATTAACCCAGGGTCTTACAAACCTTGGGAATTGGTCAAAGCTTAATTGATTGTTAGTTATTATCATTGGGATTGAAAATTCTCATGAAAACTTGGTCCTTTCTAGCCGGATTAAAATATATTTTTCTGTCGTTCCATGGAGACACCGAAACGGGCGGATGAAATATCCGTAGATTAAAGACCTGGCCCCTTTTTGAGGGTATGCGACAGAAACGGTGACGAGATCCAACCCACATTGAAACCTCAGCTGCAAAAAAAACAAGGTCAGTGCTCTTTATTCACGGATACAGGGGGTAATATCTTTTTGATTGCATTAAATGATGTAAAGAGATTTTAATGTACTCTGGGTGTTACACGCTCAAATATCCAAAGGGTTTATGTCTGGTGACCTGTCTTTAGAATGTTGTGTTGAGAAAAATGTTTTAAAGGCAACCAAGTATTCTGTGCAAATGGAAGGCAGGAATTGGACATAGATCCAAATCGAAGGTAAGAGTTCTGGGAGGGGGGTCCGTAATGACCCTAGGCATCTGTGGCCACTGCGGATTTAAACTAGCTAATATTGAGACCTAAGAAGAAACCTGGTCAAAATATATATTAGGCTGCGAACGTAAGAGTTCTGGTGAACGTAAGAGTTCTGGTGAACGTAAGAGTTCTGGTGAACACAAGAGTTCTGGCGAACGTAAGAGTTCTGGTGAACGTAAGAGTTCTGGTGGGGATAGTCGAGATCTACCGGAGGGGCGAAAAAGAGGTCTGATTATTCCATGAAAGGAGGTACACACACATAGAGAGAATACACATTGGAAAATAACTATAGTAATTGAGTGAGAAAGTAAAAATCACAGAAACAGTGAGGATAGGAAGATAATTACTTGCGTCTAAGATAGATATATTAACCAGTTGAAAGTCATAAGAAACAATGGTAAAATGGGCTGCTAACTAGGACTTTAAAACCCCTGGGAATTAGCCTATTGAACGTAAGAGTTCTGGTGTTGTATAGGTGTGAGACCTAATAATCTATCCAAAGTCATAAAAACAATTATTCTAAGATCCTAGAGGAAATTAACGGGAGGTATTTATAATCATAGAGAGTAAAAGGTAAGGTACACACATAGATTAAGGATAATAACAAATCATAGAAAGACACACATAGATTAAGGATAATAACAAATCACAGAAACACACACATAGATTAAGGATAATAACAAATCATAGAAACACACACATAGATTGTGCAGAATAACAACAATAGTAATTGAATAAACGGAATTAACCGGAGATGAGAGATATATGGAGGACAGGATTTAGCAATCTTATTGAGAAAGTGGATAGAGGTAGAAAAAGAGCGGAATAAATGTTCCCACTGTGGCAAGCCAGGTCATTTTGCTAGAGATTGTGAGGCGCCGTGTAAACACGGCAATAAAGTAATAATCACAGAGAATGTCAAAAGAACAAGGACATGAAAGCCATTTGGAAAATGAATTTAAGGTCATTTGTAATACTGATTTTAAGGTAATTTGTGTAATTGATAATTATGATGGAGTTTTTAGTTCTTATACATATTTGTAATTTGAAGCAATGAGAAGAAAGGGTAAAGCCTTTGACTGAGGGCAGGCTTCCTTAAGTATATTTCCCTATGACCATAAGAGGACAATCTTTTTTCTTGGTGGAGTTTTTCAGAGTAGTGATTTTAATCTAATTATGTTATTTGAAATGTTGTCTTGTCTTTTGACCAGTAGTAGTTTCTTTATACATTACTCTCATGGAGAATTATGTGTTAAAAATGGGCGAATGTGGGTTAATTAAAAATTGTCATAAGGTTATTTTGAAACTCTTTTGGCTTAAAAGTAATGTTTAGTAACTAGCAACGTTTTATTTTCCATTAGGTAGTCAGATGTTGTTGTCTGCAGTGTAAGACATTTAACACAACAAGGCTGTGAAATTGATGTAATAGTATTATTATATTGTGTTGTTGAATAAGGTTATACAGTTATCAAGAATATATTTTAATAATGGTAGACTTATGTTAAGTATTTAGGACATATTCTAAGCCAACAGGACAGGGATATATGACAACTATGGTGATCCAGGATCATTGAGAGTATCGAGATAAACGTAATCAACTATGTCATAATCTTAGAGATTACTACCATAGACGTTGATTTTTCTAAAGTCCACGAGTGCAAACAGGGAGACAAAAACCAGATTTGATACTGACTGTTATGAGAAAGAGCGACAGACAGATAGGAAGAAGGGCAGATGGAGAAGTCCTCCCCCGCACTGCTGAGACCTTGATGGTTTGGGAGTAGCAGGGTAGATAACAGTTACTGAGTGGAGACCAGCATAGCTAAATTATAGACAGGATTAGATGGCAGAGTGTAAGGCTCTCCTGGGAAATGGGGGACAGAAAAAATACCATGGCAGACAGAAAAGACAGAATAAGAATACAAGGGGAAGAGAATTTGGTTCACTTTAGGATATTGATTTGTGGAAAGACTATCTGCTCCATTAGGTTTAAAAATATGAAAAGTTAGGAGGGCAAGCAGGTATTTTAGCTTTTATTTTAAGTTTATGTTTAGTAAATTCGCTAGGTAGAGAAATTATGATTTTGTTGAACGTAGTTGTTACCCTTACCCCTGTTACCCTTAGTTGGTTTCAGGAACTAAGGTGTTAGACACTGAACCATTGCCCAGAAATTATTCTGCACAGCAGGCCGAAATAATAGCATTGACTAGAGCCTGCGAAATAAGAAAGGAGAGAATGGTTACTATTTACACAGACAGCACTTATGCATTAAAACCATACAGATACATCTTAAAGAAGATAAGACAATTGACATTGAGAATTGTTACAGGATAGCCAAGAACAAACGCCCCAGAAAGATTTGGACATGTGGAAAAAGAAAGGGGCAATCCTGCAAGATAATGTCTGACATAAGGATCATTTACTAATTTTACCAAATACACTGTTTAGATATGCAGCAATATTGATACATGTTCAGAGCCATGAATCAACAGGGGGGATAGTGGAGCAGGTGGTAGAGCAGGTTAGGACACACTTTGTGGCCTATGGGATAATGAACTACTTTTAAAAAATTATAATATATATACTAGATTAAAGATATTATACCTAGAGTTGGTTTACTAGGATCTATTTCTTTAACTTGTTATGGCCTGGGGCAGTATTGAGTAGCTTGGATGAATAAGGTGCCCAGAGTAAACTGTCTGCTACTCAGGCCCAGTTGCTAATATATACATAGTATTAGTATATTTGGATAGAAAACACTCTAAAGATTCTAAAACTGTGTGAATGATGTATATGAGTATAACAGAAGTCATATGGCAGGCAAGAACCTGAGAAAAATCCAACCAGGAAGTGGGAAATCTGAGGTTTGTAGTTTTTCAACTCTTTGCCTATCCAAGATACAGTGTAAATTTGGTTTGATTGCACTTCCTAAGGCTTCCACTAGATGTCAACAGTCTTTAGAACATTGTTTGAGGCTTCTACTGTGGGGGAGAGAATGAGAGCTGTTTCAACCAGAGGTCTGGCAGAGTGCCATGAGCTCAGTCTCGCGAGTTCCCGTGAGAGTTAGCTGCGTTCCATTGCATTTCTAAAAACAAAGGAATTCTCCGATTGGAATATTATTTAAGAATTGTGTTAAAAACATCCTAAAGATTGATTCTATACATCGTTTGACATGTTTCTACGAACTGTAATGGAACTTTTTGACTTTTCGTCTGGACCTAGTGCTCGCGCCTCATGACTTTGGATTTGTGAACTAAACGTGCGAACAAAAAGGAGGTATTTGGACATAAGTGATGGCTTTATCGAACAAAACAGCATTTATTGTGGAACTGGGATTCCTGGGAGTGCATTCGGATAAAGATCAAAGGTAAGTGAATATGTATAATGCTATTTCTGACTTCTGTTATCTCCACAACATGGCGGGTATCTGTATGGCTTGTTTTGGTCTCTGAGCGCTGTACTCAGATTATTGCATGGTGTGCTTTTTCCGTAAAGTTTTTTTGAAATCTGACAGAGCGGTTGCATTAAGGAGAAGTGGATCTATAATTGCATGCAAAACACTTCTATCTTTTATCATGTCCCGATCGCCATAATAAGTGAACCAAGGGGCAGCGTACTTCGAGTTCCACATCTTTTTATTACTAAGTGAAACTCATAGCAAAACGAAACAATCTCAAACGAAATGTGAAGCTAACAATAGTGCTAGCAGGCAACTATCCATAGTCAATATCCTATAACCCACAGGTGGAAAAATGCAACTTAAGTATGATCCCCAATTAGAGACAACGGTTATCAGCTGCCTCTAATTGGGAATCATACACAAACACCAACATAGAAAAATAAACCTAGAACCACACAAAGAAATAATAAACTAGACTAAACACCCCTAGTCACGCCCTGACTTACTCTACCATAGAAAATACAGGCTTTCTATGGTCAGGACGTGACATAACAATGTTTATTTTGCAATGTTTATTTTGCAGAGAGCCACAAAATTGAGAGCCTCTCTGTGGCTCTCTGCAAAATCACCGGATGTTTTGGAAGCAAAACATTACTGAACATAACGCGCCAATGTAAACTGAGATTTTTTTATATAAATTAACTTTATCGAACATAACATACATCTATCGTGTAACATGAAGTCCTATGAGTGTCATCTGATGAAGATCATCAAAGGTTAGTGATTAATTTGATCTGGGGGCACATTTAACATGATGATAGAAATTAGGTAAAACTGATTTAAGTTTCCCTGCATATTTAGTGCAGTTTTAGTGCCAGCATCGGTCTGTGGTGGTACGTAGACAGGTACGAAAAATACAGATGAAAGCGCTCTAAGTAGATATTAACTTCTTGGTGCACCCATCCCTTTAGCGGGATCATTTTCGCCAACATCTGCTGATTTGCAGAGCGCCAAATTCAAATTAAATTACTAAAAATATTTAATTTTCATGAAATCACAAGTGCAATATAGCAAAACACAGCTTAGCTTGTTGTTAATCCACCTGGCGTGTCAGATTTAAAAAAAGCTTTACAGCAAAAGCTATCCAACGTTTATGTTAGGACATCTCTCTCAGCAGACAAAACATTACAAACAGCTAGCAGCAAAGTAGATAGGTCACGAAAATCAGAAAAGCAATAAAATGAATCGCTTACATTTGATGATCTTCGGATGTTTGCACTCACGAGACTCCCAGTTACACAATAAATGTTCTGGCTGTTTTTACAATAAATAATCGATAATATTTCAACCGGACTGTAGCTTTTTCAATAGGAGAGAGAGAGAAAATGTCTGCTCCAAGCTGTTGTGCATGCAAAACTCTGCTGGCACCAAGCCATCGACTAACACGATGTGATCGTTCTCGCTAATTTTTCAGAATAAAAGGCTGAAACTATGTCTAAAGACTGTTCACACCATGTGGAAGCCATAGAGAAAGTAATCTGGTTGATATGCCTTTAAATGGAGGGAAGGCATGCAATGGAACAGGGAGATTCGTTTCTCTTATGCACTTCCTGGGTGGATTTTCCTCAGGTTTTGCCTGCAATATCAGTTCTGTTATACTAACAGACAATATTTTGACAGTTTTGGAAACTTTAGTGTTTTCTATCCTAATCTGACAAGTATATGCATATTCTAGATTCTGGGCCTGAGAAATAGGTAGTTTCATTTGGGTACGTTTTTCCTCCAAACATCAAAATACTGCCCCCTACACTCAACAGGTTAATCATTCGATGAGCAGCAGTCGTCATTAACTAATACAACGTCAGGACAACAACAGGACTGTTTTGCAAGCACAGACTGGAAAATGTTCCGGAATTCTTCCAATGGCATTGAGGAGTATATCACATCAGTCATGGGTTTATCAATAAGTGCATTGAGGACGTTGTCCCCACAGTGACTGTACGTACATACGCCAGCCAGAAGCCATAGATGACAGGAAACATTCACACTGAGATAACGGGTAGAGCTTCCGCTTTCAAGGAGCAGGACTCTAATCCGGAAGCTTATAAGAAATCCTGCTATGACCTGTGACGAACCATCAAACAGGCTAAGCGTCAATACAGGACTAAGATTGAATCATACTACACTGGCTCCAACGCTCGTCAGTTGTGGCAGGGCTTTCAAACTATTACACAGCTGAGAGCTGCTCAGTGAAACGAGCCTACCAGACTAGCAAAATAACTTCTATGCTCGCTTCGAGGCAAGTAACACTGAAACATGCATGAGAGCATCAGCTGTTCCGGACGACTGTGTGATCATTCTCTCTGCAGCCGATGTGATTAATACCTTTAAACAGGCCGTAGGACCAGACGGATTGCCAGGATGTGTACTCTAAGCATGCGCTGACCAACTGGCAAGTGTCTTCACTGCCAGTTTCAACATCTCCCTGCCTGAGTCTGTAATACCAACATGTTTCAAGAAGACCAGCATAGTCCCTGTGCCCAAGAACACTAAGGTAACCTGCCTAAATGACTACCAACCTGAAGCACTCACGTCTGTAGCCATGAAATGCTTTGAAAGGCTGGTCGTGGCTCACATCAACACCATTATCCCAGAGACCCAATCCAATTTGCATACCACACTAACAGATCCACAGATAATGCAATCTCTTTTGCACTCCACACTGCCCTTTCACACTTGGACAAAAGGAACACCTATGTGAGAATGCTATTCATTGACTACAGCATTCAACACCATAGTGCCCTCAAAGCTCATCACTAATCTAAGGACCCTGGGACTATACACCTCCCTCTGCAACAGGATCCTGGACTTCCTGACGGGCCGCCCCCAGGTGGTGAGGGTAGGTAAAAACACACCTGCCACGCTGATTCTCAGTCCCCAACGGTACTCCCTGTCCACTCATGACTTCTTTGACAGACACAACTCCAACACCATCATTAAGTTTGTTGATGACACAACAGTGGCAGACCTGATCACCGACAAGGATGAGACAGCCAATAGGGAGGAGGTCAGAGACCTGACCATGTGGTGCAAAGACAACAACCTCTCCCTCAATGTGATCAAGACAAAGGATATGATTGTGGACCACAGGAAAAGGAGGACTGAGCACACCCTCATTCTCATCGACGGGGCTGCAGTAGAGTTCCTTGGTGTCCACATCACCAACAAATTAACATGGTCCAAGCACACCAAGGCAGTCGTGAAGAGGGCTCGACAAAACCTATTCCCCCTCAGGAGACTGAAGAGATTTGGCATGGGTCCTCAGGTCCTGAAAAGGTATTACAGCTGCACCGTCAAGAGCATCCTGACGGGTTGCATCACTGCCTGGTATGGCAACTGCTCAGCCTCCGACTGCAAGGCACTACAGAGGGTAGTATGAATGGCCCAGTACATCACTGGGGCCAAGCTTCCTGCCATCCAGGAACTCTATACCAGTCAGAGGAAGGTCCTAAAATTTGTCAAAGACTCCAGCTATCCGAGTTACAGACTGTTCACTCTGCTATCGCACGGCAAGCTGTACCAGAGCGCCAAGTCTAGGTCCAAGAGGCTTCTAAAACAGCTTCTACCCCCAAGCCATAAGACTCCTGACTCCTCAAATGGCTACCGAGATGATTTGCATTGCCCCGCCCCCCTCCCCACCCTCTTCTATGCTGCTGCTACTCTCTGTTATTATCTATGCACAGTCACTTTAATAACTTCTAAATGATGTGTATATGTACCTGTATCGATTTTTTCTCACTAATGGTGTCTGGTTATTTGACGTCTCCCGACCAGAGATAGAGAACAACATGGAAGAACATTGAGATAGAGAACGCTATGGAAGAACATGGAGATAGAGAACGCTATGGAAGAACATGGAGATAGAGAACGACATGGAAGAACATGGAGATAGAGAACGACATGGAACAACATGGAGATAGGGAACGACATGGAACAACATGGAGATAGAGAACGACATGGAACAACATGGAGATAGAGAACGACATGGAACAACATGGAGATAGAGAACGATATGGAACAACATGGAGATAGAGAACGACATGGAAGAACATGGAGATAGAGAACAACATGGAAGAACATGGAGATAGAGAACGACATGGAAGAACATGGAGATAGAGAACGACATGGAACAACATGGAGATAGAGAACGACATGGAACAACATGGAGATAGAGAACGACATGGAAGAACATGGAGATAGAGACGACATGGAAGAACATGGAGACGACATGGAAGAACATGGAGATAGAGAACGACATGGAAGAACATGGAGATAGAGAACGACATGGAACAACATGGAGATAGAGACATGGAACATGGAGATAGAGAACGACATGGAAGAACATGGAGATAGAGAACGACATGGAAGAACATGGAGATAGAGAACGACATGGAAGAACATGGAGATAGAGAACGACATGGAAGAACATGGAGATAGAGAACGACATGGAAGAACATGGAGATAGAGAACGACATGGAAGAACATGGAGATAGAGAACGACATGGAAGAACATGGAGATAGAGAACGACATGGAACAACATGGAGATAGAGAACGACATGGAACAACATGAAGATAGAGAACAACATGGAAGAACATGGAGATAGAGAACGATATGGAAGAACATGGAGATAGAGAATGATATGGAAGAACATGGAGATAGAGAACGATATAGAAGAACATGGAGATAGAGAACGACATGGAAGAACATGGAGATAGAGAACGACATGGAAGAACATGGAGATAGAGAACGACATGGAAAAACATGGAGATAGAGAACGACATGGAAGAACATGGAGATAGAGAACGACATGGAAGAACATGGAGATAGAGAACGACATGGAAGAACATGGAGATAGAGAACGACATGGAAGAACATGGAGATAGAGAAACGACATGGAAGAACATGGAGAGAAAACATGGAAGAACATGGAGATGACATGGAAGAACATGGAGATAGAGAACGACATGGAAGAACATGGAGATAGAGAACGACATGGAACAACATGGAGAAGAAACGACATGGAAGAACATGGAGATAGAGAACGACATGGAAGAACATGGAGATAGAGAACGACATGGAAGAACATGGAGATAGAGAACGACATGGAAGAACATGGAGATAGAGAACGACATGGAAGAACATGGAGATAGAGAAACATGGAAGAACATGGAGATAGAGAACGACATGGAAGAACATGGAGATAGAGAACGACATGGAAGAACATGGAGATAGAGAACGACATGGAAGAACATGGAGATAGAGAACGACATGGAAGAACATGGAGATAGAGAACGACATGGAAGAACATGGAGATAGAGAACGACATGGAAGAACATGGAGATAGAGAACGACATGGAAGAACATGGAGATAGAGAACGACATGGAAGAACATGGAGATAGAGAACGACATGGAAGAACATGGAGATAGAGAACGACATGGAAGAACATGGAGATAGAGAACGACATGGAAGAACATGGAGATAGAGAACGACATGGAAGAACATGGAGATAGAGAACGACATGGAAGAACATGGAGATAGAGAAACGACATGGAACAACATGGAAATAGAGACAACATGGAAGAACATGGAGATAGAACATGGAAGAACATGGAGATAGAGAACGACATGGAAGAACATGGAGATAGAGAACGACATGGAAGAACATGGAGATAGAGAGCGACATGGAAGAACATGGAGATAGAGAACGACATGGAAGAACATGGAGATAGAGAACGACATGGAAGAACATGGAGATAGAGAACGACATGGAAGAACATGGAGATAGAGAACGACATGGAAGAACATGGAGATAGAGAACGACATGGAAGAACATGGAGATAGAGAGCGACATGGAAGAACATGGAGATAGAGAACGACATGGAAGAACATGGAGATAGAGAACGACATGGAAGAACATGGAGATAGAGAACGACATGGAAGAACATGGAGATAGAGAGCGACATGGAAGAACATGGAGATAGAGAACGACATGGAAGAACATGGAGATAGAGACGACATGGAAGAACATGGAGAGAGAACGACATGGAAGAACATGGAGATAGAGAGCGACATGGAAGAACATGGAGATAGAGAACGACATGGAAGAACATGGAGATAGAGAACGACATGGAACAACATGGAGATAGAGACATGGAAGAACATGGAAGAACATGGAAGAACATGGAGATAGAGAACGACATGGAAGAACATGGAGATAAGACGACATGGAAGAACATGGAGATAGAGAACGACATGGAAGAACATGGAGATAGAGAACATGGAAGAACATGGAGATGGAAGAACATGGAGATAGAGAACGACATGGAAGAACATGGAGATAGAGAACGATATGGAAGAACATGGAGATAGAGAACAACATGGAAGAAGAACGATATGGAAGAACATGGAGATAGAGAACGATATGGAAGAACATGGAGATAGAGAACGACATGGAAGAACATGGAGATAGAGAACGACATGGAAGAACATGGAGATAAGAACATGGAAGAACATGGAGATAGAGAACGACATGGAAGAACATGGAGATAGAGCGACATGGAAGAACATGGAGATAGAGAACGACATGGAACAACATGGAGATAGAGAACGACATGGAAGAACATGGAGATAGAGACGACATGGAAGAACATGGAATGGAAGAACATGGAGATAGAGAACGACATGGAAGAACATGGAGATAGAGAACGACATGGAAGAACATGGAGATAGAGAACGACATGGAAGAACATGGAGATAGAGAACGACATGGAAGAACATGGAGATAGAGAACGACATGGAAGAACATGGAGATAGAGAACGACATGGAAGAACATGGAGATAGAGAACGACATGGAAGAACATGGAAGAACATGGAAGAACATGGAGATAGAGAACGACATGGAAGAACATGGAGATAGAGAACGACATGGAAGAACATGGAGATAGAGAACGACATGGAAGAACATGGAGATAGAGAACGACATGGAAGAACATGGAGATAGAGAACGACATGGAAGAACATGGAGATAGAGAACGACATGGAAGAACATGGAGATAGAGAACGACATGGAAGAACATGGAGATAGAGAACGACATGGAAGAACATGGAGATAGAGAACGACATGGAAGAACATGGAGATAGAGAACGACATGGAAGAACATGGAGATAGAGAACATGGAAGAACATGGAACAACATGGAGATAGAGAAGAACGACATGGAAGAACATGGAGATAGAGAACGACATGGAAGAACATGGAGATAGAGAACGACATGGAAGAACATGGAGATAGAGGAATGGAACATGGAGATAGAGAACGATATGGAAGAACATGGAAGAACAACATGGAGAAGAACATGGAAGAACATGGAGATAGAGAACGATATGGAAGAACATGGAGATAGAGAACGATATGGAAGAACATGGAGATAGAGAACGATATGGAAGAACATGGAGATAGAGAACGACATGGAAGAACATGGAGATAGAGAACGACATGGAAGAACATGGAGATAGAGAACGACATGGAAGAACATGGAGATAACGACATGGAAGAACATGGGAGAGAACGACATGGAACAACATGGAGATAGAGAACGACATGGAAGAACATGGAGATAGAGAACGACATGGAAGAACATGGAGATAGAGAAACATGGACATGGAAGAACATGGAGATAGAGAACGACATGGAAGAACATGGAGATAGAGAACGACATGGAACAACATGGAGATAGAGAACGACATGGAAGAACATGGAATGGAAGAACATGGAGATAGAGAACGACATGGAAAGAACATGGAGATAGAGAACGATATGGAAGAACATGGAGATAGAGACGACATGGAAGAACATGGAGATAGAGAACGACATGGAAGAACATGGAGATAGAGAACGACATGGAAGAACATGGAGATAGAGAACGACATGGAAGAACATGGAGATAGAGAACGACATGGAAGAACATGGAGATATGGAAGAGAACGATGGAAGAACATGGAGAGAGAAACATGGAAGAACATGGAGATAGAGAACGACATGGAAGAACATGGAGATAGAGAGCGACATGGAAGAACATGGAGATAGAGAAACGACATGGAAGAACATGGAGATAGAGAAAGAACATGGAAGAACATGGAGAACATGGAGATAGAGAACGACATGGAAGAACATGGAGATAGAGAAACATGGAAGAACATGGAACAACATGGAGATAGAGAACGACATGGAAGAACATGGAGGACATGGAAGAACATGGAGATAGAGAACATGGAAAAACATGGAGAACATGGAAGAACATGGAGATAGAGAACGATATGGAAGAACATGGAGATAGAGAACGATATGGAAGAACATGGAGATAGAGAACGACATGGAAGAACATGGAGATAGAGAACGATATGGAAGAACATGGAGATATGGAAGAACATGGAGATAGAGAAGCGACATGGAAGAACATGGAGATAGAGAACGACATGGAAGAACATGGAGATAGAGAACGACATGGAACAACATGGAGATAGAGAACGACATGGAACAACATGGAGATAAGAACGACATGGAAGAACATGGAGATAGAGAACGACATGGAAGAACATGGAGATAGAGAACGACATGGAAGAACATGGAGATAGAGAACGATACATGGAAGAACATGGAGATAGAGAACGACATGGAAGAACATGAGATAGAGAACGATATGGAAGAACATGGAGATAGAGAACGACATGGAAGAACATGGAGAAGAACATGGAAGATGGAGATAGAGAACGACATGGAAGAACATGGAGATGGAGATAGAGAACATGGAAGAACATGGAGATGGAAGAACATGGAGATAGAGAAGATGGAAGAACGACATGGAAGAACATGGAGATAGAGAACGACATGGAAGAACATGGAGATAGAGAACATGGAAGAACATGGAAGAACGACATGGAAGAACATGGAGATAGAGAACGACATGGAAGAACATGGAGATAGAGAACGACATGGAACAACATGGAGATAGAGAACGACATGGAAGAACATGGAGATAGAGAACGATATGGAAGACATGGAAGAACATGGAGATAGATAGAGAACGACATGGAAGAACATGGAGATAGAGAACGACATGGAAGAACATGGAGATAGAGAGAAACGACATGGAAGAACATGGAGATAGAGAAGACATGGAACAACATGGAGATGGAACATGGAAGAACATGGAGATAGAGAAGACATGGAAGAACATGGAAGAACATGGAGATAGAGAACAATATGGAAGAACATGGAGATAGAGAACGACATGGAAGAACATGGAGATAGAGAACGACATGGAAGAACATGGAGATAGAGAACGACATGGAAGAACATGGAGATAGAGAACGACATGGAAGAACATGGAGATAGAGAACGACATGGAAGAACATGGGAAGAACGACATGGAAGATAGACATGGAAGAACATGGAGATAGAGAACGACATGGAAGAACATGGAGATAGAGAACGACATGGAAGAACATGGAGATAGAGAAACATGGAAGAACATGGAAGAACATGGAGATAGAGAACGACATGGAAGAACATGGAGATGGAAGAACATGGAGATAGACGACGACATGGAAGAACATGGGAGAGAGCGACATGGAAGAACATGGAGAGACGATATGGAAGAACATGGAGATAGAGAACATGGAAGAACATGGAGATAGAGAACGATATGGAAGAACATGGAGATAGAGAACGACATGGAAGAACATGGAGATAGAGAACGACATGGAAGAACATGGAGATAGAGAGAACGACATGGAAGAACATGGAGATAGAGAACGACATGGAAGAACATGGAGATAGACATGGAACAACATGGAGATAGAGAGCGACATGGAAGAACATGGAGATAACGATACATGGAAGAACATGGAGATAGAGAACGACATGGAACAACATGGAGATAGAGAACGATATGGAAGAACATGGAGATAGAGAACGATATGGAAGAACATGGAGATAGAGAACATGGAAGAACATGGAGATAGAGACGATATGGAAGAACATGGAGATAGAGAACGACATGGAAGAACATGGAGATAGAGAACGATATGGAAGAACATGGAGATAGAGACGACATGGAAGAACATGGAGATAGAGAACGACATGGAACAACATGGAAGAACATGGAGATAGAGAACGACATGGAAGAACATGGAGATAGAGAACGACATGGAAGAACATGGAGATAGAGAACGACATGGAAGAACATGGAGATAGAGAACAACATGGAACATGGAGATATGGAGATAGAGAACGATATGGAAGAACATGGAGATAGAGAACGACATGGAAGAACATGGAAGACATGGAAGAACATGGAGATAGAGAACGACATGGAAGAACATGGAGATAGGAACGACATGGAACAACATGGAGATAGAGAACGACATGGAAGAACATGGAGATAGAGAGAACATGGAACAACATGGAACGACATGGAACAACATGGAGATAGAGAAGAACATGGAAGAACATGGAGATAGAGAGCGACATGGAAGAACATGGAGATAGAAACGACATGGAAGAACATGGAGATAAGAATGGAACATGGAGATAGAAGAACATGGAGCGACATGGAAGAACATGGAGATAGAGAACGACATGGAAGAACATGGAGATAGAGAGACATGGAGATGGAACAACATGGAGATAGACATGGAGATAGAGAACGACATGGAAGAACATGGAGGAGAGAACGACATGGAAGAACATGGAGATAGAGAACGACATGGAAGAACATGGAGATAGAGAACGACATGGAAGAACATGGAGATAGAGAACGACATGGAAGAACATGGAGATAGAGAGCGACATGGAAGAACATGGAGAGAAACGACGACATGGAAGAACATGGAGATAGAGAACGACATGGAAGAACATGGAGATAGAGAACGACATGGAAGAACATGGAGATAGAGAACGACATGGAAGAACATGGAGATAGAGAACATGGAAGAACATGGAAGAACATGGAATGGAGAGAGAACGATATGGAAGAACATGGAGATAGAGAGAATATGGAAGAACATGGAGATAGAGAACGACATGGAAGAACATGGAGAGAACGACATGGAAGAACATGGAGATAGAGAACGACATGGAAGAACATGGAGATAGAGAACGACATGGAAGAACATGGAGATAGAGAACGACATGGAAGAACATGGAGATAGAGAACGACATGGAAGAACATGGAGATAGAGAGCGACATGGAAGAACATGGAGATAGAGAACGACATGGAAGAACATGGAGATAGAGAACGACATGGAAGAACATGGAGATAGAGAAACGATGGAAGAACATGGAAGAACATGAGATAGAGAACGACATGGAAGAACATGGAGATAGATGGAGATAGAGAAATGGAAGAACATGGAGATAGAGAACATGGAAGAACATGGAGATAGAGAAACGACATGGAAGAACATGGAGATAGAGAACGACATGGAAGAACATGGAGATAGAGAACATGGAAGAATGGAAGAACATGGAGATAGAGAACGACATGGAAGAACATGGAGATAGAGAACGACATGGAAGAACATGGAGAGAACATGGAAGAACATGGAGATAGAGAACGATATGGAAGAACATGGAGATAGGACATGGAGATAGAGAACGACATGGAAGAACATGGAGATAGAGAACGACATGGAAGAACATGGAGATAGAGAACGACATGGAAGAACATGGAACATGGAAGAACATGGAGATAGAGAACGACATGGAAGAACATGGAGATAGAGAACGACATGGAAGAACATGGAGATAGAGAACGACATGGAAGAACATGGAGATAGAGAACGACATGGAACAACATGGAGATAGAGAACGACATGGAAGAACATGGAGATAGAGAACGACATGGAAGAACATGGAGATAGAGAACGACATGGAACAACATGGAGAAGAACATGGAGATAGAGAACAACATGGAAGAACATGGAGATAGAGAACGACATGGAAGAACATGGAGAGAACGACATGGAACAACATGGAGATAGAGAACGACATGGACATGGAAGAACATGGAGAACATGGAGATAGAGAACGATATGGAAGAACATGGAGATAGAGAAACATGGAAGAACATGGAGATAGAGAACGACATGGAAGAACATGGAGATATGGAGAGAACGACATGGAAGAACATGGAGATAGAGAACGACATGGAAGAACATGGAGATAGAGAACGACATGGAAGAACATGGAGATAGAGAACGACATGGAAGAACATGGAGATAGAGAACGACATGGAAGAACATGGAGATAGAGAACGACATGGAAGAACATGGAGATAGAGAACGACATGGAAGAACATGGAGATAGAGAACGATATGGAAGAACATGGAGATAGAGAACGACATGGAAGAACATGGAGATAGAGAACGACGAACATGGAAGAACATGGAAGAAGATGGAGATAGAGAACGACATGGAAGAACATGGAGATAGAGAACGACATGGAAGAACATGGAGATAGAGAACGACATGGAAGAACATGGAAGAACATGGAGATAGAGAACGACATGGAAGAACATGGAGATAGAGAACAACATGGAAGAACATGGAGATAGAGAACGACATGGAAGAACATGGAGATAGAGAACGACATGGAAGAACATGGAGATAGAGAACGACATGGAACATGGAGAACATGGAAGATGGAGATGGAGCGATATGGAAGAACATGGAGATAGAAACGACATGGAAGAACATGGAGATAGAGAACGACATGGAAGAACATGGAGATAGAGAACGACATGGAAGAACATGGAGATAGAGAGACATGGAAGAACACATGGAAGAACATGGAGATAGAAACGACATGGAAGAACATGGAGATAGAAGATGGAAGAACGACATGGAAGAACATGGAGATAGAGAACGACATGGAAGAACATGGAGATAGAGAACGACATGGAACAACATGGAGATAGAGAACGACATGGAAGAACATGGAGATAGAGAACGACATGGAAGAACATGGAGATAGAGAACAACATGGAAGAACATGGAGATAGAGAACGATATGGAAGAACATGGAGATAGAGAACGATATGGAAGAACATGGAGATAGAGAACGACATGGAAGAACATGGAGATAGAGAACGACATGGAAGAACATGGAGATAGAGAACGACATGGAACAACATGGAGATAGAGAACGACATGGAAGAACATGGAGATATTGAACGATAATGAAGAACATGGAGATAGAGAACGACATGGAACAACATGGAGATAGAGAACGATATGGAAGAACATGGAGATAGAGAACGATATGGAAGAACATGGAGATAGAGAACGATATGGAAGAACATGGAGATAGAGAACGATATGGAAGAACATGGAGATAGAGAACGATATGGAAGAAACATGGAAGAACATGGAGATAGAGAACGACATGGAAGAACATGGAGATAGAGAGCGACATGGAAGAACATGGAGATAGAGAACGACATGGAAGAACATGGAAGAGAAACATGGAAGAACATGGAGATAGAGAAGACATGGAAGAACATGGAGATGGAACAACATGGAGATAGAGAACGACATGGAAGAACATGGAGATAGAGAACGACATGGAAGAACATGGAAGATGGAGATAGAGAACGACATGGAAGAACGACATGGAGATAGAGAACGACATGGAAGAACATGGAGATAGAGAACGACATGGAAGAACATGGAGATAGAGAACGACATGGAAGAACATGGAGATAGAGAACGACATGGAAGAACATGGAGATAGAGAACGACATGGAAGAACATGGAGATAGAGAACGACATGGAAGAACATGGAGATAGAGAACGACATGGAAGAACATGGAGATAGAGAACAATATGGAAGAACATGGAGATAGAGAACGACATGGAAGAACATGGAGATAGAGAACGACATGGAAGAACATGGAGATAGAGAACGACATGGAAGAACATGGAGATAGAGAACGATAAGGAAGAAATGGAACAACATGGAGATAGAGAACATGGAAGAACATGGAGATAGAGAACGACATGGAAGAACATGGAGATAGAGAACGACATGGAAGAACATGGAGATAGAGAACGACATGGAAGAACATGGAGATAGAGAACGACATGGAAGAACATGGAGATAGAGAACGACATGGAACAACATGGAGATAGAGAACGACATGGACAACATGAAGATAGAGAACGACATGGAAGAACATGGAGATAGAGAACGACATGGAAGAACATGGAGATGGAGATAGAGAACGACATGGAACAACATGGAGATAGAGAACGACATGGAAGAACATGGAGAACATGGAGATAGAGAACGATATGGAAGAACATGGAGATAGAGAACAACATGGAAGAACATGGAGATAGAGAACGATATGGAAGAACATGGAGATAGAGAACGATATGGAAGAACATGGAGATAGAGAACGATATGGAAGAACATGGAGATGGACATGGAAGAACATGGAGATAGAGAACGACATGGAAGAACATGGAGAAGAACATGGAACAACATGGAGATAGAGAACGACATGGAAGAACATGGAGATAAGGAAGAACGACGACATGGAACAACATGGAGATAGAGAACGATAGAAGAACATGGAGATAGAGAACGATATGGAAGAACATGGAAGATAGATAGAGAACGACATGGAACAACATGGAGATAGAGAACGATATGGAAGAACATGGAGATAGAGAACGATATGGAAGAACATGGAGATAGAGAACGACATGGAAGAACATGGGAAGAACATGGAAGAATAGAGAACGACATGGAACAACATGGAGAAGAACATGGAAGAACATGGAGATAGAGAACGATATGGAAGAACATGGAGATAGAGAACGACATGGAACAACATGGAAGAACATGGAGAACATGGAGATAGAGAACGATATGGAAGAACATGGAGAAGACATGGAAGAACATGGAGATAGGATGGAAGACATGGATATAGAGAAACATGGAAGAACATGGAGATAGAGATGCATGGACGACATGGAGGAGAAATGGAAGAACATGGAGATAGAGAACGATATGGAAGAACATGGAGATAGAGAACGAATGGAAGAACATGGAGATAGAGAACGACATGGAACAACATGGAGATAGAGAACGACATGGAACGACATGGAAGAACATGGAGATAGAGAACGACATGGAACAACATGGAGATAGAGAACGACATGGAAGAACATGGGAGATAGATGGAAGAACATGGAGAAGACGATATGGAAGAACATGGAAGAACATGGAGATAGAGAACGACATGGAAGAACATGGAGATAGAGAACGACATGGAAGAACATGGAGATAGAGAGCGACATGGAAGAAGAACGACATGGAGAACATGGAGATAGAGAACGACATGGAAGAACATGGAGATAGAGAACGATGGAAGAACATGGAAGAACATGGAAGAACATGGAGAGAGAACGACATGGAAGAACATGGAACAACATGGAAGAACATGGAGAGAGAACGACATGGAAGAACATGGAGATAGAGAACGACATGGAAGAACATGGAGATAGAGAACGACATGGAAGAACATGGAGATAGAGAACGACATGGAAGAACATGGAGATAGAGAACGACATGGAACAACATGGAGATGAACGACATGGAAGAACATGGAGATAGAGAACGACATGGAAGAACATGGAGATAGAGAACGACATGGAAGAACATGGAGATAGAGAACGACATGGAAGAACATGGAGATAGAGAACGACATGGAAGAACATGGAGATAGAGAACGACATGGAAGAACATGGAGATAGAGAACAACATGGAAGAACATGGAGATAGTGAACGACAGAACAACATGGAGAAGAAACATGGAAGAACATGGAGCGAGAAAAGGAAGAAATGGAAAGAACAACATGGAAGAAACAGAGAGGAACAGAGAAAGGAAAAACAGAAGGGAGGAAAAGAGAGGGAAAGGACTAAAGGGAAACAGAGAAAAGAGAGAGGACCTGAGCCCCGCATCTGTGTTTGTATCTGTGCATCCTCAGAGGTACAATTTAGTTCTTTCACTTGTCCTGTCCTGCTTCCCTACCTCCACTTCTCTCTCTCTCCTTTCCCCTCTCTCTCTGTCCCATATATTCCATTACTATAGGCAAACTGGTCCCTTGCTGTTCGCTGATGTAAGAGCAGAACAAGAGATAAGAGGCGAGTGCAGCATCAACTGGATCATTTAACCACCAGGTCATCAACTGGATCATTTAACCACTCTCCCTCTCTCCTTCTCTCTCCCTCTCCCTCTCTCCTTGTCTCTACCTCTATCTACCTCCTTCTCACTATTTGTCCCTCTCTACCTCTCTACCTCTCTCCTTCTCTCTCCCACTATCTTCCCCTCTCCACCTCTCCCTCTATCTACCTCTATCTACATCTATCTCCCTACCTCCCTCTCTCTCCTCCTCTCCCTCTCTCTCCTTTTCTCTACCTCTATCTACCTCCCTCTCACTCTTTGTCCCCCTCTCTCCTTCTCTCTCCTCTCTCTCTCTCTCTCTCTCTCTCTCTCTCTTTCTCTCTCTCTCCCCCTCTCTTCTACTCTCCACCTCTCCCTCTCTTTACTTCTCTCTCCCTCTATCTACCTCTATCTACATCTATCTCCCTCCCTCTCTCTCCCTCTCCCTACCCCTCTCTGCGTCTCTCCCTCTCTCTCTCTCTCTCTCTCTCTCTCTCTCTCTATCCCTCTCTCTACCTCCTTCCCTTCATCCAATTATTTTTCCTTCTCCCACTTTCTCTCTCACTCTGTCTCCCTCCCTCTTGCTTGGCAGTTTGTCCTCCACAGGGCAAAACCAGTCAGAACACTACTCTGAGTAACAACACTCCAAATCCAACTCAGAACTATTGTGTGTGTGCATGTGTGTGCGTTGTTTGTGTGTGTGTGTCTGTGATGTGGTGTAATAATGAAGAAAGGGTTGAGCCTGTTAGCTTCGTTAGCCAAATGAATGAGGTTAAAAAAGTGGAGTGACACAGCTCCCTGGAAAAACATCACTCATTCAACTGACTTCTCTTCTCTCTCCCTCCCTCTCACCTCCCTTTAGTGTTTCATCGTTCCTATCATTCTGAAGACCACAATTCCTCAGGATGGATTCCACATACCGATACAAGGGGAGTGTGTGTGTGTGTGTGTGTGTGTGTGTGTGTGTGTGTGTGTGTGTGTGTGTGTGTGTGTGTGAATTATTAGATTTGTCAGCTCAGACTGGGCTAATCAGATCCAGCGGGGCCTGCTCCCACGGCCCAGCATGCACCAGTGCTCCCGTGGGCTCCTGGGTCGTGTTCAGGAACAAACGGAAGAGTGCGTTTTCAATAGGAAAGGGAAAATTACCTCAGGTACACCTCCTCCATTCCAAAAGGTTTTCTGCTGTTTCAGGCTTCCTGAATGAGATCCCATAAAGAAAAGTTACTGTATCTGCTGCCTGCTGTCCCAAACAAGCTGCCATTAAAACAGGATGTTCACAATGTCCCACTACTAACCAGCTGTTACAGAGAGAAGGAGAGAGAGACAGAGAAAGAGAGAAAAAAGGTAAAGAGGGAGAAATGGAGAGAGTGAGACAGAGAGAAACATCACAGCAGAACAGACCCCGCCGCCCAGACAAGCGAGACACTCTCCCAGACCCCCCCCCCCCGGACCTACACATAGAGGACCCACGCCGAGAGGACCTACATCCAGACCACAGCACCACCAGCCACATACACACCCCCACCCCGACCAATCAACACCCGCCCCAAGTCAACCATGCCCACACAAAATGTAGGCCTCCTCAGATGAGACCTATGCCCCTCCTGCCCACCCCATGCACCCCATCGCCGCAAGGAGGGCCTCAACATGGAAGTCACACATACGCCCAGGCCGTGAGCAGGCAAACAGGCCCAACCCCCACTCTACACTCGCCCAAGCCAATGGCATGGACCAGATGCTCAGCAGGCTCTAATCATACTTACTAGTCTGAGACCAAACACACCCACGCACGACCAACAACATTGGACACTTTATGGAGCACAAAGCCTTCACTATCTCATCCTGGAATATCCAAGCCCTGAGTTCATCTGCTTTTGGCCTAAAGAGTAGGAACCAGGACTTCAGAAATCAGAAATACAGACATTGTCATCCTACAAGAAACCTGGTATAGAGGAGATGGACCAACTGGTTGTCCTCTAGGTTACAGAGAGCTGGTCGTCCCATCCACCAAACTACCAGGTGTGAAACAGGGAAGGGATGCAGGGGGTATGTTAATGTGTTATAGAGCAGATCTAACTCACTGTATTAAATTAATCATAACAGGGAAGGGATGCAGGGGGTATGTTAATGTGTTATAGAGCAGATCTAACTCACTGTATTAAATTAATCATAACAGGGAAGGGATGCAGGGGGTATGTTAATGTGTTATAGAGCAGATCTAACTCACTGTATTGAATTAATCATAACAGGGAAGGGACACAGGGGGTATGTTAATGTGTTATAGAGCAGATCTAACTCACTGTATTAAATTAATCATAACAGGGAAGGGATGCAGGGGGTATGTTAATGTGTTATAGAGCAGATCTAACTCACTGTATTAAATTAATCATAACAGGGAAGGGATGCAGGGGGTATGTTAATGTGTTATAGAGCAGATCTAACTCACTGTATTAAATTAATCATAACAGGGAAGGGATGCAGGGGGTATGTTAATGTGTTATAGAGCAGATCTAACTCACTGTATTGAATTAATCATAACAGGGAAGGGATGCAGGGGGTATGTTAATGTGTTATAGAGCAGATCTAACTCACTGTATTAAATTAATCAAAACAGGAACATTTTACATTTGGCTAGAAATTCAAAAGGAAATGATCTTAACAGAGAAAAATGTCCTCCTGTGTGCTACCTATATCTCCCCACTATAATCCCCATACTATCTCCCCATCCTGGAGGGGAAAATCAACCATTTCAAGGCCCAGGGACATGAACTAGTCTGTGGTGACCTAAATGCCAGAACCGGACATGAACCTGACACCCTCAGCACACAAGGGGACAAACACCTGCCTGGAGAAGCCAGCATTCCCTCCCCCATATGCCCGCCTAGGCACAACTATGACAACATAACCAACAAAAACGGGTCACAACTCCTGCAGCTCTGTTGGATGCTGGGTATGTACATAGTCAATGGTAGGCTTTGAGGGGACTCCTATGGTAGGTACACCCATAGCTCATCTCTTGTAAATAGTACTGCAGACTACCTTATTACTGACCTCAACCCAGAGTCTCTCAGAGCATTCAGTCAGCCCACTGACACCCATGTCAGACCACTGCAAAATCACAGTCTATTTGAACAGCCTCAATCATGAGGCATCAAAGCCAAAGAAACTGAGTAATATTAAGAAATGCTTTAGATGGAAGGAAAGTAGTTTGGAAACCTACCAAAAATCAATTAGGCAACAACAAATTCAATCCCTTTTAGACAACTTCCTGGATAAAAGGTTCCACTGTAATAGTGAAGATGTAAACTAGGCAGTAGAAAATATTAACAGTATATTTGACCTCTCAGCTAATCTGAAATAGAAAACCGAAGAAAATGAATAGAAATGACAATTTTTTTATTTTATTTTACCTTTATTTAACTAGGTAAGTCAGTTAAGAACAAATTCTTATTTTCAATGACGGCCTAGGAACAGTGGGTTAACTGCCTGTTCAGGGGCAGAACAACAGATTTGTACCTTGTCAGCTCAGGGATTTGAACTTTCAACCTTCCGGTTACTAACCACTAGGCTACCCTGCCGCCCCAAATGGTTTGATGAAGAATGCAAAAAGTATAAGAAAGAAATTGAGAAACCTGTCAACCCAAAAACATAGAGATCCGCAAAACATGAGTCTACGCCTTCACTATGATGAATCACTAAAACAATACAGAATTACATTATGGAAAAAGAAGGAACAGCACGTCAGACATCAGCTCAATATAAATGAAGAATCCATATGGGAAAATTGGAAAACACTAAATAAACAACAACATGAATAATTATTTATTCAAAATGGAGATGTATGGGTAAATCACTTCTCCAATCTTTTTGGCTCTTTGACAAAGAACAAAGAGCAAAATCACATACGTGATCACATACAAATCTTAGAATCAACTACTAAAGACTTCCAGAACCCACTGGATTCTTCAATTACCTTGAATTAGCTTCAGGACAAAATAAAAACCCTCCAACCCAAAAAGGCATGTGGTGTTGACGGTATCATCAATGAAATGATAAAATATACAGACATCAAATTCCAGTTGGCTATACTAAAACTCTTTAACATCATCCTTAGCTCTGGCATCTTCCCCAATATTTGGAACCAAGGACTGATCACCCCAATCCACATAAGTTGAGACAAATTTGACGACAAAAACTACCGTCAGATATGCGTCAACAGCAACCTTGGGAAAATCCTCTGCATTATCATTAACAACATACTTGTACATTTCCTCAGTGAAAACAATGTACTGAGCAAATGTCAAATAGGCTTTTTACCAAATTATCATATGACAGACCAAGTATTCACCCTGCACACCCTAATTGGCAAACAAACAAACCAAAACAAAGGCAAAGTCTTCTCATGCTTTGTTGATTTAAAAAAAAAACATTTTACTAAATTTGGCATGAGGGCCTGCTATGCAAATTGATGGAAAGTGGTGTTGGGGGAAAACATATTAAATTATCAAACCTATGTACACAAACAACAAGTGTGCGGTTAAAATAGGCAAAAAACATTTCTTCCCACAGGGCTGTGGGGTGAGACAGGGATGCAGCTTAAGCCCCACCCTCTTCAACATATATATCAACTAATTGGCAAGGGCACTAGAACAATGCTGCAGGCCTGTTCTAGTGCCCTTGGCCTCACCCTACTAGAATCTGAAGTCAAATGTCTACTATTTGCTGATGATCTGGTGGTTCTGTCACCAACAAAGGAGGGCCTACAGCAGCACCTAGATATTCTATATAGATTCGGCCAGACCTGGGCCCTGACAGTAAGTCTCAGTAAGACCAAAATAATGGTGTTCCAAAAAATGTCCAGTCGCCAGGACCACAAATACAAATTCCATCTAGACACTGTTGCCCTAGAGCACACAAAAAACTGTACATACCTTGACCTAAACATCAGCGCCACAGGTAACTTCCACAAAGCTGTGAACGATCTGAGAGACAAGGAAAGAAGGGCATTTTATGCCATCAAAAGGAACATAAAAAAAGACATACCAATTAGGATCTGGCTAAAAATACTGGAATCAGTTATAGAACCCATTGCCCTTTATGGACGTGAGGTCTGGGGTCCGCTCACCAACCAAGAATTCACAAAATTGGACAAACACCAAATAGAGACTGCATGCAGAATTCTGCAAGAAATATCCTCTGTGTACAACGTAGAACACCAAATAATGCAAATAATGCATGCAGAGCATCAAAATCCAGAAAAGAGACTTTAAATTCTACAACCACCTGAAAGGAAGCGATTCCCAAACCTTTACTAACAAGGCCATCACCTACAGAATGATGATCCTGGAAAATAATCCACGAAGCAAGCTGGTTCTGGGGCTCTGTACACAAACACAAACAGACCCCACAGAGCCCAAGGACAGCAACACAATCAGACCCAACCAAATCACGAGAAAATGAAATCATAATTACTTGACACATTGGAAAGAATTAACAAAAAAACTGAGCAAAGTAGAATGCTATTTGGCCCTAAACACAGAGTGCACACCGGCAGAATACCTGACCACTGTGACTGACCCAAACTTAAGGAAAGCATTGACTATGTACAGACTCAGTGAGCATAGCATTGCCATTGAGAAAGGCCGCCGTAGGCAGACCGGGCTCTCAAGAGAAGACAGGCTATGTGCTCACTGCCCACAAAATGAGGTGGAAACTGAGCTGCACTTCCTAATCTCCTGCCCAATTTATAGCCATATTAGAGACACATATTTCCCTCAGATTACACAGATCCACAAACTCCCATATCTGCTGAGTGAAATATCACAGTGTGTCATCACAGCAGCAAGATTTGTGACCTACAATAAACGGTCAACCGGTGAAGAACAAACACCATTGTAAATATATATGTTAATTTCTATTCCCTTTTACATTTACATTACATTTAAGTCATTTAGCAGACGCTCTTATCCAGAGCGACTTACAAATTGGTGCATTCACCTTATGACATCCAGTGGAGCAGCCACTTTACAATAGTGCATCTAAATCTTTTAAGGGGGGTGAGAAGGATTACTTTATCCTATCCTAGGTATTCCTTAAAGAGGTGGGGTTTCAGGTGTCTCCGGAAGGTGGTGATTGACTCCGCTGTCCTGGCGTCGTGAGGGAGTTTGTTCCACCATTGGGGGGCCAGAGCAGCGAACAGTTTTGACTGGGCTGAGCGGGAACTGTACTTCCTCAGTGGTAGGGAGGCGAGCAGGCCAGAGGTGGATGAACGCAGTGCCCTTGTTTGGGTGTAGGGCCTGATCAGAGCCTGGAGGTACTGAGGTGCCGTTCCCCTCACAGCTCCGTAGGCAAGCACCATGGTCTTGTAGCGGATGCGAGCTTCAACTGGAAGCCAGTGGAGAGAGCGGAGGAGCGGGGTGACGTGAGAGAACTTGGGAAGGTTGAACACCAGACGGGCTGCGGCGTTCTGGATGAGTTGTAGGGGTTTAATGGCACAGGCAGGGAGCCCAGCCAACAGCGAGTTGCAGTAATCCAGACGGGAGATGACGAGTGCCTGGATTAGGACCTGCGCCGCTTCCTGTGTGAGGCAGGGTCGTACTCTGCGGATGTTGTAGAGCATGAACCTACAGGAACGGGCCACCGCCTTGATGTTAGTTGAGAACGACAGGGTGTTGTCCAGGATCACGCCAAGGTTCTTAGCGCTCTGGGAGGAGGACACAATGGAGTTGTCAACCGTGATGGCGAGATCATGGAACGGGCAGTCCTTCCCCGGGAGGAAGAGCAGCTCCGTCTTGCCGAGGTTCAGCTTGAGGTGGTGATCCGTCATCCACACTGATATGTCTGCCAGACATGCAGAGATGCGATTCGCCACCTGATCATCGGAAGGGGGAAAGGAGAAGATTAATTGTGTGTCGTCTGCATAGCAATGATAGGAGAGACCATGTGAGGTTATGACGGAGCCAAGTGACTTGGTGTATAGCGAGAATAGGAGAGGGCCTAGAACAGAGCCCTGGGGGACACCAGTGGTGAGAGCACGTGGTGTGGAGACGGATTCTCGCCACGCCACCTGGTAGGAGCGACCTGTCAGGTAGGACGCAATCCAAGCGTGGGCCGCGCCGGAGATGCCCAACTCGGAGAGGGTGGAGAGGAGGATCTGATGGTTCACAGTATCGAAGGCAGCCGATAGGTCTAGAAGGATGAGAGCAGAGGAGAGAGAGTTAGCTTTAGCAGTGTGGAGCGCCTCCGTGATACAGAGAAGAGCAGTCTCAGTTGAATGACTAGTCTTGAAACCTGACTGATTTGGATCAAGAAGGTCATTCTGAGAGAGATAGCGGGAGAGCTGGCCAAGGACGGCACGTTCAAGAGTTTTGGAGAGAAAAGAAAGAAGGGATACTGGTCTGTAGTTGTTGACATCGGAGGGATCGAGTGTAGGTTTTTTCAGAAGGGGTGCAACTCTCGCTCTCTTGAAGACTGAAGGGACGTAGCCAGCGGTCAGGGATGAGTTGATGAGCGAGGTGAGGTAAGGGAGAAGGTCTCCGGAAATGGTCTGGAGAAGAGAGGAGGGGATAGGGTCAAGCGGGCAGGTTGTTGGGCGGCCGGCCGTCACAAGACGCGAGATTTCATCTGGAGAGAGGGGGGAGAAAGAGGTCAGAGCACAGGGTAGGGCAGTGTGAGCAGAGCCAGCGGTGTACTTTAACTATTTGCACATCGTTACAACACTGTATATATGCATAATATGACCTTTGTAATGTCTTCCATTCTTTTGGAACTGCTGTGAGTGTAATGTTTACTGTTCATTTTTATTTTTTATTTCATTTTTGTTTATTCTGTACCTCAATTGCTTTGGCAATGTTAACATATGTTTCCCATGCCAAGAAAGCCTCTCGAATTGAATTGAATTCAGAGACAGAGAATAATCAAGAAATATACTTTTTCTATATACCAGAATGACAATAATATTATTAGCATCTCATCAGCATCCCAATCCCTATAACTCCATGGTACCAGGATCAGTAGGAGGATCAAAACCCTGATACATTTAGCTCTTTAATACAGAGTTATGATCTGGATGGTATAAATAAATGTCAGCCAGATGGCAAGATAAACCCAATCCCTGTGGATTCTCCAAG
>NC_088406.1:18011788-18024288 GCF_034236695.1 Oncorhynchus nerka | reverse complement strand
CTATCCTTGTCTGAGGACGTCAGGCGATGATGTGGAAACCGGCCACTAGGGGCAACAGTGAACGCTGTTAATTTCCAGTAGGTTCTGGTTGTGGACGAGGATGGCGGATGGGTGTCAACATCTGCATCTGGTACCAAAGGTTGCATTTCTGAATCCAACGGTAGAAAGTTGTTTTTGAGATTTTTGTTTTAATCCCTAACCAGAGTTAATGCCTGAATATTTCACAGTTAAGAATTCAGAGTTAATGTCTGAATATTTCAGAATTAAGATTTCAGAGTTAATGCCTGAATTGAACCCAAACCTTAAAAATGTGCAGTTAATGCCTAAACTTACCCTTAAACACTGAAATTTGACGTTTGAAAAACATGTATAAACATCTAATTCTGACGTGAGGCTGTGAGGGCTGCTTGGATTATTCTCCTAATTTCTTTAACATCAAATTCTCTGTGCCTGGTCCTGCCTGCCCCTGTACACACACACACACACACACACACACACGCACGCGCACACACACACACACACACACACACACACACACACACACACACACACACACACACACACACACACACACACACACAGGCATGTGCAAGCTTACACAGAGAGAGACCCCTGGTTACTCTCTTAAACTCACACACACACACAGAGCCCTGCACACACACAGAGAGCCCTGCACACACACACAGTTTATCACTAAAGGCCAGAGCTGTGAAAAACCGCAGACTACAGTGTCATGCTCCACCAAGCTTGAGAGAAGATTATTCCACACAAAAAACATACACACACACCCACACATACACACACACACACACACACACACACACACACACACACACACACACACACACACACACACACACACACAAAGGCATGTGTGGCAGGCGATTGGGGGGAAATTGACTAATTTGTGTGTCTTGATCATGTTAATAAGGAGCTGCTGCTGCTGTAATGAGGACCACATTTAGACTGAAGATATACTACTGCCATATGTCACTGACAAAGAGAGACGGGGGGAGGGAGGGAGGGAGGGAGGGAGAGGGATGTAGGGAGGGAGGTAGAGATAGACAGGGAGGAAGAGAACGAGAGAGAGACAGAGAGACAGAGGGATGGAGGGAGGGAGGTAGAGAGAGAGAGAGGTAGGGAGGTAGAGAACGAGAGAGAGACAGAGAGACAGAGGGATGGAGGGAGGGAGGTAGAGAGAGAGAGGCAGAGAGGTAGAGAGAGAGGCAGGGAGGTAGAGAGAGAGGCAGGGAGGTGGAGAAAGAGAGAGAGAGAGAGAAAGAAAGAGACAGGGAAGTGAGAGAGAAGCGAGAGACAGGGAGGGGTGGATTGGGGGAAGAAAACAGTATAAACACAGAGAGAAGGATGCAGGAAATTATAGAAGAGCTGGAGCCCTTCCCATCCCCTGACACCATGGCCTGGGTTTCCTCTGCACCGCCCTGCATCCTTCCCTCCTCACCCCTCCTCACCCCTTCCTCCACTGAACACACCCAGTCACCCTCATTCCCCTATCCTCTCCTACACTCTCTTCTCCTCCCTCTCCCCTCTCCTTCCTCTCCCCCTTTCCTCTCTCTCTCTCCTACCCCCTCTTCTCCTCCCTCTCCCCCTCTCCTCTCCCACTCCGACCCCCTCTTCTCCTCCCTCTCCCCCTCTCCTCCTTCTCCCCCTCTTCTATCCTACCCCCTCTTCTCCTCCCTCTCCCCCTCTCCCCTCTCCAGCCTCCTCTTCCACTCACTGGGGCCAAGCTCCCTGCCATCCAGGACCTCTATACTAGGAGGTGTCAGAGGAAGGCCCAAGTCATAGACTATTCTCTCTGCTACTGCATGGCAAACGGTACCAATGCACCAAGTCTGGAACCAACAGGACCCTGAACTGCTTCTACCCATTAGTCAGGGGAAATAGTTGGTTAAATAGTTCACCAAATAGCTACCCGGACCATCTGCATGTTTCTTTGACTCATCACATACATTGCTGCAACTGTTTATTATCTATACCGTTGCCTTGTCACTTTCTTCATAGTTACAGTGCCTTTGGAAGGTATTCAGATCCCTTGAACCTTTCCACATTTTGTTACAGCCTTATTCTAAAATGGATAACAAATTTACAAATCCTCAGCAATCTTCACCCAATACCAAATCATGACAAAGCATAAACAGGATTTTAGAAATTCCTTATTAACATGAATATTCAAACCCTGCTATGAGCTCAAGTGCATCCTGTTTCCATTTATCATCCTTAAGATGTTTCTACAACTTCATTGGAGTCCAACTGTGGTACATTCAATTGAATGTACATTATTTAGAAAGGCAATCACCTGTCTATATAAGGTCCCACAGTTGACATTGCATAAGAGCAAAAACCAATCCATGAGGTCGAAGGAATTGTCCGTAGAGCTCCGAGACAGGATTGTGTCGAGGCACAGATCTGGGGAAGGGTACCAAAAAAATGTCTGCAGCATTGAAGGTCCCCTAGAACACTGTGGCCTCCATCATTCTTAAATGGAAGAAGTTTGGAACCACCAAGTCTCTTCCTAGAGCTGGACGTCCCACCAAACTGAGCAGTCAGGGGAGAATGGCCTTGGTCAGGAAGGTGACCAAGAACCCAATGGCCACTTTGACAGAGCTCTACAGTTCCTCTGTGGAGATGGGAGAACCTTCCAGAAAGACAACAATATCTGCAGCACTCCATCAATCAGGCCTTTATTGTAGAGTGGATAGGCGAAGGCCACTCCTCAGTAAAAGGCACATGTCAGCCCGCTGGGGGCACACAGCCAAGACAATGCAGGAGTGGCTTCGGGACAAGTCTCTGAATGTCCTTGAGTGGCCCAGCCAGAGTCCAGACTTGAACCCGATCTAACATCTCTAGAGAGACCTGAAAATAGCTGTGCAGAAACGCTCCCCATCCAACCTGACAGAGCATGAGAGGATCTGCAGAGAAGAATGGGAGAAACTCCCCAAATACAGCTGTGCCAAGCTTGTAGCGTCACACCCAAGAAGACTCCAGGATGTAATTGCTGCTTAAGGTGCTTCAACAAAGTACTGAGTAAAGGGTCTGAATACTTATGTAAATGTAATATTTAAGTTTTTTGTTTTTAGTAAATTAGCAAAAATTTCCAAAACCACTTTTTTCTTTGTCATTATGGGCTATTGATGGAGGGGGAAAAAATATTTCATCCATTTTAGTATAAGGCTGTAACGTAAGAAAATGTTGAAAAAGTCAAGCGGTCTGAATACTTTCATAATGCAATCTATTTGTGCATACAGTATCTACCTCAGTTCTCTCGTACCCCTGCCCGACTCGGTACTGGTACCCCATGCACTGTATGTAGCTAAGCATTCGTTGCTCATTGTGTATTTATAATTACTTTTATTACGCATTTTACTTTTCTATTATTTCTCTATTTTCTTTCTCTCTGCATGGTTAGGAAGGGCCCGTAAGTAAGCATGTCACTGTTAGTCTACTCCTAAAATTTAGATGATCACTTTCCCTCCTTCCTGTTTCTCAGCCACTCCCTTTTCTCTCCCCCTCATCCCCTCATCGCCCTGACAGAATTCTGGGAGTGAAAGGAGATTGATAAGACTGAGGACCTGGGGAGTGTTCATTAAAGAGAGAAAGAAAGAGAGACAGAGAGAGAGAGAGATAGAGATACAGAGAGAAAGATAGAGAGAGAGGGGGAGAGAGACAGGGAGAAGGAGACAGTGACAGGGAGAGAGAGGGAGAGGGAGAGAGAGAGAGGGAGAGAGACAGAGAGAGAGAGAGAGAGAGAGAGAGAGACAGGGAGGGGGAGACAGGGACAGGGAGACAGAGAGAAAGATACAGAGAGAGAGAGACAGGGAGAGGGAGATAGAGAGAGACAGGGAGAGGGAGATAGAGAGAGACAGGGAGAGGGAGATAGAGGGAGATAGAGAGAGAGACAGGGAGAGGGAGATGGAGAGAGAGACAGGGAGAGGGAGATGGAGAGAGAGACAGGGAGAGAGAGACGGAGAGAGAGACAGGGAGAGGGAGAGAGAGACGGAGAGAGAGACAGGGAGAGGGAGATAGAGACGGAGAGAGAGACAGGGAGAGGGAGATAGAGAGAGAGAGGGAGAGAGAGACAGGGAGAGGGAGATAAAGAGAGAGAGGGAGAGAGAGACAGGGAGAGGGAGATAGAGAGAGAGGGAGAGATACAGAGAGTTGGAGAGAGAGCGACAGGGAGAGAGACAGGGAAAGAAAGAAAGAAATATAGATAGAGAGAGAGAGAGAGTGAGCGAGACTGAGTGAGTGAGATAAATGGTTCAGATGTATCCATGGCTGACAGTCAAACATAAAATAGAACACAGTGAAATGAACAGAGCACAGACTCTCCCTCTTCTTCTCTATCCCTCCTTCTCTCTCTCTCTCTCTCTCTCTCTCTCTCTCTCTCTCTCTCTCTCTCTATCCCTCCTTCTCTCTCTCTCTCTCTCTCTCTCTCTCTCTCTCTCTCTCTCTCTCTCTCCTATCCCTCTCTCTCTCTCTCTCTCTCTCTCTCTCTCTCTCTCTCTCTCTCTCTCTCTCCTCTCTATCTCTCTCTCTCTCTCTCTCTCTCTCTCTCTCTCTATCCCTCCTTCTCTCTCTCTCTCTCTCTCTCTCTCTCTCTCAGAGCCCACTACAATCATCAGGAGAGACTGGAAGAGAGGTTTGGGGTGAGGAGGTTAAGAGGTTTGGGGTGAGGAGGTTAAGAGGTGAGGGGTGAGGTTGGACTGAGCAGGACTTTTGTGAATGTATTGTCATGTTTTTAAAATGGTATAACTGTCTTAATGTTGCTGGACCGCAGAAAGAGTTGCTGCTGCCTTGGCAGGAACTAATGGGTTCCATAATAAATGCAAATACAAATGAGAGTTTTAGGCAAGGTTGGAGCGATTGAGGGTTGTGCAAAGGTGAAAGGAGGGAGTGGCTATATGTTGTCGTCTCAGTCAGTTGAGTAGTGATAAGGAGCCTTCAGTCTGCCACAGTCATGATGTATGGAGCTGTACAATGACAACTCATTCATTGAGAGGGGACAGGAAAGGAGGAGGGAGAGATGGACAGAATAGCCTATCCCTCAGGCTGTCACTTCCCCTGGTGGAGTCTGAGAAGAGAGAAGAGAGGGACAGGAGAGAGGAGAAAAGGAGAGATGCAGGAGGGAGCGAAGAGGGTTATTGGGTGAAGGGAGGGTTGAGAAGGGGTGAGGTCATTAAACAGCACTAATGACCCAGTGATTGACGAGGGGCCCAACTCTGACCTCTAATTACAGCAGAGCCTGAGAACCAGCCTGAGGACCTAGCCTGTGTGTGTGTGTGTGTGTGTGTGTGTGTGTGTGTGTGTGTGTGTGTGTGTGTGTGTGTGTGTGTGTGTGTGTGTGTGTGTGTGTGTGTGTGTGTGTGTGTGTGTGTGTGTGTGTGTGTGTGTGGATGGACGTAGAAAACTGACTTGTGTCACGGGTGCCCTGGCTGGGGAAATAAGCATGTTGTAATTAGAGCCCTGAAATCCCCCTGAACCACCAACACACAGACTAACCACCACCACAAAGACCAACACACAGACCAGCACACAGACTAACCACCACCACAAAGACCAACACACAGACTAACCACCACCACAAAGACCAACACACAGACCAGCACACAGACTAACCACCACCACAAAGACCAACACAGACTAACCACCACCACAAAGACCAACACACAGACTAACCACCACCACCACAAAGACCAACACACAGACTAACCACCACCACAAAGACCAACACACAGACCAGCACACAGACTACCCACCACCACAAAGACCAACACACAGACTAACCACCACCACAAAGACCAACACACAGACTAACCACCACCACAAAGACCAACACACAGACCAGCAACACAGACTAACCACCACCACAAAGACCAACACACAGACCAGCACACAGACTAACCACCAACACACCGACCAACACATAGACCAGCACACAGACTAACCACCAACACACAGAACAACACACAGACTAACGCCCAACACACAGACCAACACACAGACTAACCACCAACACACAGACTAACACACAAACTCACCACCAACACAAAGACTAACCACCAACACACAGACAACACACAGACTAACCACCAACACACAGACCAACACACAGACTAACCACAAACACACAGACAACACACAGACTAATCCCCTTCATACAGACCAACACAGAGACTCACCACCAACGCACAGACCAACACACAGACTAATCCCCATCAAACAGACTCACCACCAACACACAGACTCACCACCAACACACAGACTAATCCCCTTCATACAGACCAACACACAGACTAACCACAAACACACAGACAACACACAGACTAATCCCCTTCATACAGACCAACACAGAGACTCACCACCAACACACAGACCAACATACAGATTCACCACCGACACACACACTAACCACCAACACACAGACTAACCACCAACACAGACCAACACACAGACTAACCACCAACACACAGACTAACCACCAACACACAGACTCACTACCAACGAACAGAACAACACACAGACTAATACCCATCATACAGACTAATCCCCAAAACACAGACTCACCACCAACACACAGACTAACCACCATCACACAGACTAACCAGCAACACACGGACTAACCAACAACACACAGTCTAACCACCAACACACAGACTCACCACCAACACACAGACTCACCACCAACACACAGACCAACATACAGATTCACCACCGACACACACACTAACCACCAACACACAGACTAACCACCAACACACAGACTAACCACCAACACACAGACTAACCACCAACACAGACTAACACACAGACTAACCACCAACACACAGACTAACCACCAACACACAGACTCACTACCAACGAACAGAACAACACACAGACTAATCCCCTTCATACAGACCAACACAGAGACTCACCACCAACACACAGACCAACATACAGATTCACCACCGACACACACACTAACCACCAACACACAGACTAACCACCAACACACAGACTAACCACCAACACACAGACTAACCACCAACACAGACCAACACACAGACTAACCACCAACACACAGACTAACCACCAACACACAGACTCACTACCAACGAACAGAACAACACACAGACTAATACCCATCATACAGACTAATCCCCAAAACACAGACTCACCACCAACACACAGACTAACCACCATCACACAGACTAACCAGCAACACACGGACTAACCAACAACACACAGTCTAACCACCAACACACAGACTCACCACCAACACACAGACTCACCACCAACACACAGACCAACATACAGATTCACCACCGACACACACACTAACCACCAACACACAGACTAACCACCAACACACAGACTAACCACCAACACACAGACTAACCACCAACACAGACCAACACACAGACTAACCACCAACACACAGACTAACCACCAACACACAGACTCACTACCAACGAACAGAACAACACACAGACTAATACCCATCATACAGACTAATCCCCAAAACACAGACTCACCACCAACACACAGACTAACCACCATCACACAGACTAACCAGCAACACACAGACTAACCAACAACACACAGTCTAACCACCAACACACAGACTCACCACCAACACACAGACTCACCACCAAGACACAGACCAACACACAGACTCACCACCAACACACATCCTTATGTGCTGTATTGGCCAGAATATATGAAGTGCTGCCACAGCCATTAGTTATTCCTCTCTGTCTATCTTCCTGTCTGCACTGCATATCTGTCTTTTTCATTCTCTTTCTGTCTCTTTCTAACTTGTTCTCTCTCGTTCTCTCTCTATCAAACACACACACACACACAGCAGGATCAGAAGCGTCAAGCTCTGCATTATAATGTTGTAAAGAAAATACATCTCTATATGGCTGGTTAACATGCACTAAAACAACACGTTCCTTATGTTCCTGTTTATCTTCAAAGAATGCAGCCCACTCATCCATGTACAGTATACACCAACACAAACTATCTCAAACATAAACAGACATGATACTGTTGGTCAGAGGGAAAGAAAAGAGCCACTCTGCTCTGCTAGATGAAATTCCACAAATCAACTAACCTTCAACAGTGTAAATCTACCTAACAGATGAGGGGGGTTGTCCCAGGCAACAATATATGAGTTCATCACGTGCTTCATTTCACCACATTCACCATTTTACTCTAAGGCTAGACCTAGTCAATGGCAATGCTACTGCCAGTACTGCTGCTATCCATCCATCTGTTTGGACGTCTGAAAGTGTCTGTGTGTGCTTGCTTGGTTGGGTGTAGACATTTGGGCGTGGATAAATCAAGGCATAGTAGATGCTTGTCCTTGGTGGACTGCAGAAATAGAGGGAACGAAGGAGGAGAGAGGTAGGAAGGTAGTCTCTAGATCACAATGAAACAAATGAGACCCAGTCAGAGTTGGAGAGAGAGGGAGAGGGTAGGGAGAAAGGGAGGGAAGGGAAGGAGGGAGGAGTGGGAGCTGGGAAGGATTCCAGACAACAGGATTTATAGCAGTGATCTGAGGTGAAAGTGTTTCAGGGCCGTTTGTGGAGGTGGAAAGTAACAGAGTATCATTGCGAGAGCATCAAAAGAGTTGTTTTGATAAACTAGGCTCACATTTTGACCGCACTAAAAAGTGCTAATCAGTTGCATGTAAAAAATGAGTTACTTTACCAGTAAATATATTGTAATCAGATTACAGACATTTTTTTTAAATTAGATAGCTACTTCTTGGATTGCTTTTAAATTCGAAAAGGATGTTTGCGAAATAATACATTATGACACCTTTCTGATTTCTCAATGACATTCAAATTCAGCATTAAAACAAGGTGCAAGTTGAAATTTGTTCCACTTGAGCGAGTTTGACCACAAGTCAGAGACCGCTATGATGACACATCAAATGCTTTTGATGGATCCTTTTTGTCTTCTAATGCCTTTTAAAGGGAAAGTAATCCAAAAAGTAACTGAAAGTAATCAGATTACATTACCGAGTGTGGGTAATCCAAAAGTTACATTACTGATTACAATTTTACAGGTAACTAGTAACTGTAGCAGATTACAATTAGAAAGTAACCTACCCAACCCACATTCATTCTCTTTAGTTTTAACCCTATCCCAAACCCATACCTTAACCATTTGGAATGAATGCCTAAACGTAATGTCAGATTCTGCAGTGAGACTGTGAGCAATGGTGGAAAAAGTACCCCAACGTCATACTTACCTTAATAAGTACCTTAATAGAAACTGACTCATGTAAAAGTGAGTCACCCAACAAAATACTACTTGAGAAAAAGTCAGATGGATTTGGTTTTAAATATACTTAAGTATCAAAAGCAAATGTAATTGCTAAAATATACTTAAAAATCAAAAGTAAAGTATAAATCATTTCAAATTATTGATATGAAGCAAACCAGCCAGCATGATTTTCTTGTTTTTTTAATTTACGGATTGCCAGGGACACATTCCAGCACTCAGCCATCATTTACAAACGAAGCATTTGTGTTTAGTGAGTCCACCAGATCACAGGGAGTGGATGACCAGGGGTGTTCTCTTCATAAGTGGTGAATAGGAACATTTTCCTGTCCTGCTAAGCATTCGAAATGTAAATAGTACATTTGGGTGTCAGTGAAAAGTACATTATTTTCTTTAGGAATGTAGTGAAGGAAAAACAAAAAATTCTCAAAAATATGTATATATATCAGCAAAAAAAGAAACGTCCTCTTACTGCCAACTGCGTCTGTTTTCAGCAAACTTAACATGTGTAACATGCGTATGAACATAACAAGATTCAACAACTGAGACATGAACTGAACAAGTTCCACAGACATGTGATTTAACAGAAATTGAATAATGTGTCCCTGAACAAAGGGGGGTCAAAATCAAAAGTAACAGTCAGTATCTGGTGTTGCCACCAGCTGCGTTAAGTACTGCAGTGCATCTCCTCCTCATGGTCTGCACCAGATTTGCCAGTTCTAGCTGTGAGATATTACCCCACTCTTCCACCAAGGCACCTACAAGGTCACAGACATTTCTGGGGGGAATGGCCCTAGCCCTCACCCTCCGATTCAACATGTCCTAGACGTGCACAATGGGATTGAGATCTGGGCTCTTCGCCTGTCTTGCAGGAATGTCTGGTGGCATTGTCATACTGGAGGGTCATGTCAGGATGAGCCTGCAGGAAGGGTACCACATGAGGGAGGAGGATGTCTTCCCTGTGACACACAGCGTTGAGATTGCCTGCAACCACAACAAGCTCAGTCCAGTGATGCTGTGACACACCGCCCCAGACCATGACGGACCCTCCACCATCAAATCGATCCCGCTCTACAGTACAGGCCTCGGTGTAAGGCTTATTCATTCGATGATAAACGCGAATCCGACCATCACCCCTGGTGAGACAAAACTGCGACTCGTCAGTGAAGATAACTTTTTGTCAGTCCTGTTTGCGACGGTGGGTTTGTGCCCATAGGCGACATTGTTGCCGGTGATGTCTGGTGAGGCCTAGAAGCCCTCAGTCCAGCCTCTCTCAGCCTATTGCAGACAGTCTGAGCACTGATGGAGGGATACTTTACACTCTCTCACACAGGCAACAGTGGGAGCTGTTTTTGAGTGTTTTTATTGTAGCAAAACTCTGCCAAGAATAATCATTGAACTATACAGAGAGATATGAAAACCATCAGAAGGCTGTTGCTGCCTGACTCACAACACACAAACTACTGCAAGGATTCCCACTGCATTCCACACTGAATCAAAACACATACAGTGTCTCCTGGCCTTGGTGACCTTCACTTGCTGGTCTGAACAGTAAGGGCAGGGGAAGGCAATGTGGCCCCAGTTCCATTATGACATAGTAGTAGCTCTGTGCACTGCTTTTAAGGGATTGGGAACCAGCCTTCATCCCTCTCAAAGGGGGAGTACAGGAGAACCTCTCTATCTCTCTCTCTCTCTCTCTCTCTCTCTCTCTCTCTCTCTCTCTCTCTCTCGCTAATCACACTTAATGATTCAAATGGGCTTCAGAAATGCCTTTGAAATAAAATCTACTTACAGCACATACACACACCCTTGCCAGGGAGCACAGTTAGCGATTGTTAAAGGTCAGACGGAGTGAAGAAAGGAGTGAGAGATGAGGAGAGAGAGAGAGATGTAACTGTAGAAGTGTGATTTAGTCCGGATGTTTCTGATTCTTCAGTGGGCCTCTAACAACCACTCCTGGGGCTTCTGCTTTAATCATCTTGAACACTGCTAATTATTACTAATGACTTCACACACACACAAACCCACACTAGCCAGGTCACTAAAGATCTGCCTCTGGAGGGGGGGTACTAAGCTAACATATGGAATACCTATTTGATTTTTGGGAGGGGGGGTGAGTGTCAGGTATATGGAGGTGAACTCTGACACAAAACAACTGGCTGCCAGTGGCATTTCCTGGATCCTGTTCGGTCTCCTTGGGCACCAAATATCCTCTGTAACACACACACACATGGGGAGACAGAGGGAAACACTAGAATTGATCCCACTGTGTCCACACACACACACACACACACACACACACACACACACACACACACACACACACACACACACACACACAAAGGGAGACAGAGGGAAACACTCACACACACACACATCTTATGCTAACACACTAAGGGAGTATCATAAGCTGTCTCAGGTCACATGGTTGTCAAGTAATGTGCTGGTAAGCATCCTAGCACACCGGGGGGGGGGGTGAACTCACCGTGTGTGTGTGTGTGTGTGTGTGTGTGTGTGTGGACACAGTGGGATCAATTCTTACTTGAATTCTGTACACTAAACTTCTACTTTTGCATAAATCATAAATTATGTCAAAGACAAATGTGTTTGAAGAGATGAGAAACCCTACTGGGTGTGTGTGGAAAACAAATGAGATGAGAGGTTCTGCCTGGTGGTGACATCAGAAACCCTACTGGGTGTGTGTGGAAAACAAATGAGATGAGAGGTTCTGCCTGGTGGTGACATCAGAAACCCTACTGGGTGTGTGTGGAAAACAAATGAGATGAGAGGTTCTGCCTGGTGGTGACATCAGAAACCCTACTGGGTGTGTGTGGAAAACAAATGAGATGAGAGGTTCTGCCTGGTGGTGACATCAGAAACCCTACTGGGTGTGTGTGGAAAACAAATGAGATGAGAGGTTCTGCCTGGTGGTGACATCAGAAACCCTACTGGGTGTGTGTGGAAAACAAATGAGATGAGAGGTTCTGCCTGGTGATGACATCAGAAACCCTACTGGGTGTGTGTGGAAAACAAATGAGATGAGAGGTTCTGCCTGGTGGTGACATCAGAAACCCTACTGGGTGTGTGTGGAAAACAAATGAGATGAGAGGTTCTGCCTGGTGGTGACATCAGAAACCCTACTGGGTGTGTGTGGAAAACAAATGAGATGAGAGGTTCTGCCTGGTGATGACATCAGAAACCCTACTGGGTGT